>NW_006793664.1:260900-262786 GCF_000442215.2 Lipotes vexillifer | reverse complement strand
AGGGAAAGACAGTGGGGAGGAAAAGAACAACGAAAAAACCAAACAAAGATTAAAGATCCTTCTGCAGGCTTGAGACTTGAGCTTCCGCTCTAAAACATTTGACTGCAATAACAGGGAATTAGAAAAGATCATCTGAGTATGGAATTTGGTAAGGGCTGTTCCAAAACCATAGTTAGTGATAAAAATTCCAATCTTATTTTGATGAGAATTTTGGCCATTAAGACACAAATTAGTCCATATTGCCAGTGTGAGCTAATTTGGGCTTAACTGTTTAGGCAAGAAAAAGACATAAAAGTGATTTCCTTTCTCATTGACGGCACCTCTCATCACCTGTACTGGATTTTCATGAAATTTCATCCACATTCAGCTGAACAAGTTTTTATGAGGATTTTTTAGAAAAAAAAATCTGAGTATTATGGAATTGTGTACTTGAGTAAGCCATTTTAAAATATATCAAGCATACTGTCTGTGTCAGGAGTTTTAGACATCACTGAAATGAGCAGAATGGGACCCAGAAAACCACCACGGTTTTTTTGATCTCTTAAATATAAACAAAAACTCAACCAGGAAACAATATTAATTCAAAGTAGATTAACTGAATTAGAAGGTACATAAAGGTCCAGAGAAAGTCCCCGAATCTACTAAAACCCATGTCTGCTGATACAGGAGCAATACTTTTTTTTTTTTTTTTTTTTGCGGTATGTGGGCCTCTCACTGCTGTGGCCTCTCCCGTTGCGGAGCACAGGCTCCGGACGCACAGGCTCAGTGGCCATGGCTCACGGGCCCAGCCGCTCCGTGGCATGTGGGATCTTCCCGGACCGGGGCACGAACCCGTGTCCCCTGCATCGGCAGGCGGACGCTCAACCACTGCACCACCAGGGAAGCCCGGAGCAATACTTTTGAAGTAAGTTTTAAAACCAAGTCCCACACACACAAATGAAGGCTTTTCTGGTATGGTAAGGAGGCTTCAGGGCAACACAGTGTGTTTTATGCTGAAATTTAAATCCAAATCTTTCCCATTCCAGTCAGTCACATGTGATGGTCCCCCCATGCCCTCTTCTGGCGATGACTCAGGTGCTGCCCTTCCAGTCCTTTCCCGGTTGCCTTGAACTGAGGCCTGGCCTGTGTTCCCCAGTTGGACCCTAAGCTCCCGGAGGGCAGGCTCGGGCTCTTTCTCCCTCCTCTACCCAGGCTGCCTGGAGAGCCCGGTGCCCTTCCCCGGTCCCCTCCCTGAAGGTGTCTAGATCACGTCATTGGAAGAAGCTTAAAGAAGGCCCCGTGGAGGCCTAGTGAATGTCAAAAATTAGGGGGCTTCCCTGGTGGCGTAGTGGTTGAGAATCTGCCTGCCAATGCAGGGACACGGGTTTGGGCCCTGATCTGGGAGGATCCCACATGCCGCGGAGCAACTAGGCCCGTGAGCCACAACTACTGAGTCTGTGCATCTGGAGCCTGTGCTCCGCAACAAGAGAGGCCACGACAGTGAGAGGCCCGAGCACGGCGATGAAGAGTGGCCCCCGCTTGCCGCAACTAGAGAAAGCCCTCGCACAGAAACGAAGACCCAGAATCTCGCCTGAGGCCACCCCTGAAATAATGAGAAACCCACACTGTAAGTGGAAAACGGGATAATTTGGGGGAAGCAGCAAGTGCTTGTCTGACAGGCGTGTAGGTACCGAGAAGAAACGGAGGGGGTCTGGGGTCGGTGAAGCACCGTTTGCTCTGCGATGAAACTAAGTCTGACGCAGTGAATGTCAAGCTCCCAGAGGTGTCTCCCTCGACCTCCTGCTGGAGCACCGAGGAAATACACTGCCTGCAGAGGGCTTCTCGGGCCTTCTGGCTGGGGGGATGACCCCGTTTCAGCTCAACAGCAACGACAAGCGCAGCAGGAA
>NW_006793664.1:241388-260890 GCF_000442215.2 Lipotes vexillifer | reverse complement strand
CAGGAATATACACAGGCAGTGGGAAGAAACGATGAGGTTGGTGAAGGGTAGGAAAGGGGGAGAGCAAATGGGGAGTAAAGTAAAACCACCACCACCAACAAAGCCCGAAGCCACACTGTGCTGTGCCCACTGGGAAACAAAGGACTCCGGGTGCACTTCGCAGGGCTTCTGCTGTCTTGCACAGGGAATGCTGGGCCGTCTTGCAGCCAAGGATAGCAGTGAGAAAACTGCAAGCTGCTCCAGCAAGAAAGTGTGAGTCCCTCAGCCTTACCCTGCTTTATCATGGGGTTCTGCTTTTGGCCGTGGACAGCAGAGAGGAAGCTGGTGTCCATTTTCTGTAATGCTAAATGACTTGAGCCTTCCAAATGACTCAGACAGCCAACATATGAAACATACACATTTCCCTTCCTGCTAAGATCTCAATTGTGGGACGTGGACCTATGCGCGGTCGTAAGTCAGAGGGCCATCCAAACCTGTGGATGGCCCCCATTACTCCCTGTGCGACTCAAACCCCACGGCTGGATCTCACTAGATAGAGAATTATTTTGTATAAATATTTTATAGCTCCTCTTCCGGATGAGATCAAGCCTACTGTTTCTGCTGGAATTTTGACAGGTATTATGTGTGTGCAAACAAAAGTATAAAAGCCAAAGTCTAGGCACTTAAGCTATATTTTTAACGTTACTTCATTAGTCATTTTTGAAGCTCCAGCCCTAATGAAAAAGACAAACAAGGGACTTCCCTGGCAGTCCGGTGGTTAGGACTCCGCACTCCCAGTGCAGGGGGCACGGGTTCGATCCCTGGTTGGGGAGCTAAGATCCCGCATGCCACATGGCCCGGCCAAAAAAAGAAAAAAAAGAAGAAAAAGACAAGACATCATGCCTGTAAAAGCTGATTCAAACAAAGAAACAAACGCCTGTTTTCTTCCTCTCCCAGAAAAAATTTAAAGTCCATTGGTAGGGCCCTTCCCGGATTCAGATACTGCAGAGTAGGACAGCTGAGATGTCAGATGTCCGTACGTTACACAGGTATAATTATATGACATTTATTAAGGGCGACATAACACAAAAGATCACTGGTGTTTTATCTACGAGCCACACAAAGCTAACCATTTCATCATATTTGCTGATGATTATCAAACTTTTATCCTCGGAATTTAAGAAACACAAACACAGGCACTCACATACAACATCAAGGTAATTCAGGAAAACAACTGAATTCTGCCTTCTCGCCCTTTCTTTTTGTTCCTTGTAGTCTTGGTCGGATGGCTCCCTACTTGGCCAGCCTTTCTGACACCTTCTAGGGATGTCAGAGCGGGACGGGAGGAGAAACAGGGGCAGGTGGGTGATGAGAATTATTTAAGATGGTGAAAGGGTGGCATCTGTAGGGGGCTCCCCCTTTGATGCTTTCGCACGCTCAATGAAGCCGTGATGCTGCAGCTATGCGTTATCTCCAGCAGCATTCTCACTCACACGGTTAAACAAGTGCTCACGCTAATGCCTCATCAGGAATGTCAGAGGTTCTTCCCTCCCCCCCGTCTCCTCCACCACCACACTTTTCAAATGTTTTGGTATTATGTTGACATACAACCTCAAACATTTATAGAGGACAAGGAATTAGAAGGCAAGAAGCCAAGAAGTTAAAAAAAAAAAAAGTGACTGGATTATGGGTGGGTATTTTAAACTTATTCCCAGGTCACTTGAAGTTACGCAAATGTGAATCTCTTTCCCTTCATTCTGCTCCTTACTTGTTGGCCTAAAAGATGGATGTGCGGTGGTTCTAAAGGGCCACATGGTCTATGGCTGAAACAGGTAAAGAGGTGTCTGACCATTAGTCAGCAAGGCCTGGACACAGGGCTGCTGTGCAGATGTCCTCACGGCAAACACACACAGGGGTTCCCTGCTTAAGAGTCCAGCTGACCTGCCTACAGAACTGGAGTTTTTAGATTAAGTGACCAGTTTACACCTTCCCACAGAAGGATGAGGAAATTGCTTAAAGCATTTTCCTTTATATTTTCTCCTGCTTCAGGGGAGGGTTTCAACTGACAAACGAAATCCAAGTGAACATTTTGTGACCTGTTGAGATATCAAAGGGAGCAAGTTGTCTTTTCGTTGTGAAATGAAAAGCAATAAACTTTTGCATTCTTGTGAGTAATAAACCCAGAATAGGAAGCTTCAGCCGCCCTAATAGTCCAGATAATCTCTCTTATCAGAGTGCAATAGTTTACAGCCACTGTTATCAGCCTCGGTCAGCGATGGACTGCATTCCTGGTTTTCTGTCAACATTCCTTAGTTATTCAACATCTGTCTCAGGCATTTTCACGTTCCCCAAAAGCGTAGAGGAACCACGGGGACTAAGCAGGGTGTGCTTTACTGCTCTACAGGAAGAAGTCCTCAGTCCACTAAGGGCTGAGGCCTCTGAGATTTCCGCAGGCCAGGGAGAACGGCCTGGAGGCCCAGCTGAGCCCCCCACGGGTTAGCCACCCGGGGCCTGGGGAGGGGAACGCACCTCTCGGCCAGAGCTCGGCTAGGCGCCCCCCGGACCGACAGCAGCTCCTTCTCCAGCCGCTGCCTCTCGGCGCCCAGGCTCTCTAGCTCGTCCGGGGTGCGCTTCTCTGGGGTGACGAACTGAAGCTCTTTCAGAAGTTCTTCTTTCTCGTTAATCAGCATCAGCTTCTCCTTCTCAATGTCCAGCGCCCCAGGCCAGGCCTCACTGTCCAGTTTCGACAGTTCGATTTTCAAGTTGGCCATACTAAAATAAAATAAGACAGAATGAAATAACAGCTGTGCACGTAGTCAGAAGTCCCAAAGAAGGGAAAACACGAGGCGGGCTACAGGTCGGTCGGGACTAACCCCCCAGGGACGGGCGTGATGGCTGGTGTGAGGCTCTGGTCTGGTCCCGTCCCGGGGCAGCGGTGGCGGATGCTACACTTACTTCTTATCTGCCTCATCCATCCTCCCCACCTTTAACATCTGAGTAAGCACACCTACCTACCGGAAAAAGGATGAAGGTCAAAGTACACAGAAGCTTAAAAAGCAGAGGGCTGTGGGTGGTCAGCCCTGACGTGTGCCTGCCTGTGTGAGGTGGCAGGAGGAACACCTGAGAGCTTCCTTTAAAGAATCTCTGGTAGGGCTTCCCTGGTGGCGCAGTGGTTGAGAGTCCGCCTGCTGATGCAGGGGACGCGGGTTCGTGCCCCGGTCCGGGAGGATCCCACATGCTGCGGAGCGGCTGGGCCAGTGAGCCATGGCCGCTGAGCCTGCGCGTCTGGAGCCTGTGCTCCGCAATGGGAGGGGCCACGACAGTGAGAAGCCCGTGAACCACAAAAAAAAAAAGAATCTCTGGTAAATGATGCCAGAAATGCATTATTCTAGATCTCGTTCCTCTGGGTAAAGATGCTGTCCCCAGGCTAGGCTGGCAGCAACTGGGGATCAGCCAATCAGGGAAGGAAGAGGGGAGAAAAGAGGGCAGGGGCTAGGCCACGCGGTACCACAGCCAAGTCCATCCCTCAAGGCTGCAGCATGGCCAAGGAAAAGGGGGCAGGGCTCGGCTTCCCCCACCCACATTCTTCAGCTGTGCACCGTGAACTCGCTTCCCGCTCAGGGCCTGCATGGAGTCTACAGCACACACGGGGCGCTCACTGGGCCGGCCCTGTACACACGGCATTGACCTGGCTCTCCTCTATCAGCAGCACCCAGGGCCCACTGGAGTGACAACAGGTGCTGAAACGACGGGGTCGGGAGGGGTGCGAGGAGGAAAACGCAGCAAAGGGAACCTTCACCGGTTTCATAATTTTGCTGACCCCAGATTCCACTGCTTCTAGAGCTTCGTACTCAATGGTCAAGTTACCTCCTGATTCAATAAGAATGACCACCCGAATCAAATAACTTGCTCTGTGGCGCTGTGAGGACGATCGGGATTGTTCACAAGGGAAATGGCACTTGGCTGTTTTGACCATAAGCACAAGATCAAGGTAAACTATGAACACAACTGATGTTGGCACGAAGAATCCATATTCCTATTAAGAAATGTTGGATGATTACTCTGGGTATTGTTACAGTGCACGCTAGAAAAAGGAAAAACAGATAGGAAAGGGGGGACTTTTTCCTCCCCTTTTTGATGGAAAAAAGCTGTAGAAGAGAAGAAAAAGGTGAACAAGAAACGTTGTCTGGGGACTTCCCTGGTGGCGCAGTGGTTAAGAATCCACCTGCCAATGCAGGGGACACGGGTTCGAGCCCTGGTCCAGGAAGATCCCACATGCCGCGGAGCAGCTAAGCCCGTGCGCCACAACTACTGAGCCTGCGCTCTAGAGCCCGCGCGCCACAACAACTGAGCCCACGTGCCACAACTACTGAGCCCACGTGCCACAACTACTGAAGCCCGCACGCCTAGAGGCCGTGCTCCGCAACAAGAGAAGCCACTGCAATGAGAAGCCCGCGCACCGCAACAAAGAGTAGCCCCCGCTCGCTGCAACTAGAGAAAGCCCACGCGCAGCAACGAAGACCCAACACAGCCAAAAATAAATAAATAAATAAATTTAAAAAACCAAAACGAAACAAAAAAATGTTGCCAGGACAAAGAGGGAAGCAGTTCCACATTCTTCTGCCTGAAGTTTCTTGTTTGAGTTAAGAATAAAATTGCCATCTTAAACTGTGCTGCATATATAATGTACTTCTGACTTTCACCCATCGTCTGTACTATAGATGTAACATCAGCTACTCGTTACATCGATAGATGTAACATCAGCTACTCGTCAGCTTTAACCACAAAACCATAAACAACTGTCTCAATGTACTGTAAAATTAAGCATGATATTATTAGCTTCACTAAGCACAAAAAACAAAGACTGGAGGAGAAAACAGGTTTCAGAAGAACACAACCCGCCCCTTATTCAGAATTGAGGAAGAAAAAGCATTTTCAACTTATGCATAAACCCTTGAGACTTACCTTCTCGTCAGAATTGCTAGTAACTTTAAAATAAAGCCCCAAATGGTAATAGAACAGCAATGCAACCAAATGGGAAAGAACTAATGTCTTAAGTTTTGATGTGACTGAATTAACCGATTGAACTGACAGCAACGATGTAGTGAAGGAAAGAACAGCATCTATTACTTGTGGGAATCAGGCATTAGGTAGGTCTTAAATTTTATTTGGAAATAGTTTTCTGGGCAAGAAAACACGAAGGTTTCCGGGGCCACCTAGGAAGAGAAGTGCTGTGTAAGCTCCACATGGAGCCAAAGTAAAGCAGAAGCTCAAGCTGGCCCAAGGAAGTCGCGTCAAACCCCAAGGACCCCGGGGCATGAGGCCTGGCTCCCCAAGATTAATTCTGAGTTATGGCCATTCTCCTTCAGAAAACCAGACACCAGAAAACCAGATCCTGGCTTTGTTTACGTCAGAACCTACGAGTTCTGGCAGCTCAGGAACTGGCGTGCTTATAGCCAGAGGGCCCCAAACAGGCTTCCACATCACTGGGCCACAAAAGCACAAAGCAATTCTCAGTCCTTACTGAGGGCAAAGCAACAGCCTGGCATGTGAGAAGCAGACAATACAGTAAACAAAATGTTTCCTACCCTCAAGCCATTTATAATCTACCTGGGAAATTTTATAGGCATTAAAATTAGCCGAGTGCAATGTTGCTCAGAGAGACTAAGTGACCTGCTCAAGCTCACGTGGTTAATGACTTATGGAACAAACCTTCGGGTTCTTTCAGTAAATCAAAGAACGAAGTAATATTAGTATTAGTAACAGAGGCTACCCAGAGGCAAATATTATATTTAGGCAGATCAAATAGCGACTCTGTTAAAGCCAGACAACCTCTAAGAACTTTGGCCAGTGACTTTTAAATTCTCATCATCACCAATAATAATGGATATATTCCAGTATCCATCTTACGGGCTTCCTTGTGGTGGGAAGCCACGATGCTCCAGTATGTTCTCAGCCGAACTGTTCATGTTCATGATAATGCAGGTTTGTCACCCAATGCCTTCCTAAATAATAAAACAGCAGCATTTTTACACTCTTAAAAGGAAAATAATGAAATGTATCAGTATGACCCTCTCTCTCAGAACAAGTTCAGTTCCTACATTATGAAAACCAGCTGAGTCTGTCACCGAGGCGAGGACAGAGGAGTCTCCCAGGCCTTCCCCAGCAGAGTCACGAGATAAGAAAAAGGTATCGAGGCAGGGCTGAAGAATTGAGAGGGTCAAGGAAGGAAACGCTCCCTGAAGTGAGTGACACAGCAGACACCTCAGCATCCCCCCGGACATCAGCAGGGGGTCTTCCCTTCAAGCCAAGGAAGGTGCTTGAAGCTATTTACCTTCAGACTCCGCAGCTGCTACCAAGCCCTGCACCTGAGCCATGGTATCACATTTCTATCTGAGAAGCCGACCTCCTCACTTTGAATTGTGAGTAAGAAAGTACCGTACAAGCTCAAGCTTCCTCCTTCCAGAAGGAAGGGGAAAGTTTCATTCCCGCCCTTCTCATTAATTCTCCTTGTTCTTCAGCTTTCGGGGGAGGGGACCCCGTAACCCTTATATTCTAAGATATGAAGGGTAACCTTGGTAAGAACGGTGGCGAGCGCCCAGCAGACGTCCCTACGTGAGTAAAGATGAATTCTGGAAAAGGAAACCCGGGTGAGCCAGCTGACTACCCACTGACCGCTACCCAGCTCCCCTGCTGTTTACCTTCTTTTGGCTTCTTCATACTGGAGGCTCAGCCTGACCTTTTCAGCCAAATTTGATCTACTTCTCACTCCAATCTAGTAAAAAACAAAAGGGAAAAAGTCAATTAACTCTGCTAATGAATGAAGTAAAACTGCTTTTGTTTCTAGGAAGTGCAAGTAATTGCAAAGCTACAGAAGATGGGAACACCAGTTTGCAAAGGCACTTACTTTATAGTCTCAGTAGGGACAAAACATTTCTTTTTAATTCAAGCTTGTCTGTTTTTCAAAGACTTTAACGTCCTTTTCTCCACACATTAAATTCAAGATAAAAAATATTAGGTAAATGTTTCTGGTAGCTAAGAGTTTATGAAGGGTGTACAGGTCAATAAAATTTATGAACTGGAACTAATTTCCTTGTCTCTATGAGCCAAAATTTCCATCATCTAACTTTCAAATGCATAAACATAAAATAAATTACTTCGAAAATTAATTTTTCAAACAGGTAAGCCCTACTGTTGATCTCTACCTGTTTTACTTTCATAGCACGGAATTCAAAGAAGCATAGAGAATACAAAAATAACTGGAACTTACTGAAAAGTAAATATCTACTAATGGTGTCCCCAAAGGTAGAATACAAACTGGTAATAATATTCAAGCCACAATAAATATTTTCAAATGCCAGGTATAAACCACCAATCAAATGTTTTAATATAATCAAGTTCAGATTTATAAAAACAAATTTTTTGGTTAGTTTTTAAAGGCATATATTTGTTTCTCATTAGCCTTCATGTTTATTTGGAAGGACCTTAATGTCTAAGACTCTAAACTTAATAGGAAAAACTCAAATTTTCATTTGTCTCTCACCTTTCAATAGAGTCTCTGAATAAATACAGTATGAGAAAGTTTGAACAAAGCTATTCATATGGACAAATTCTGATATACTTTGGCACCTAGGCAGAAAAGATAAGGCTAAGATTTTTAAATCCAATCTTATGAGTATGAAATGCTGAATGCACACAGCTGGAATTCGCACCACCTTCCTGGCCCCTGTTCCATTTGCCATCGGTATTGTAATCAGGGCCCGTCAGGACAGTGCCGGGGCCAACCCTTCCACGTGGATAACTTACATCCCCGGAAATGCTTGTTTGTGACCCGGCATCCAGGGTCTGTCTGGAGAGAGATAAGTGAGAGTTCACAGGACTGGATCTCAAGTCTGGCTCAGATCTGCCAATGCTCTGGTCCAAGTGAAACCGCTCCTGCAGCTTAGCAAGACTCTGTTCAGGAAATACAAAGTACTCCATAAAGCCGAACATTTAAGAGCACGAAACTTCCCCACCAGGTAAAATTAAGTCAAAAGAGCTAATCTCAATGGAAAAAACAACTACTTTATCTTAGTAGGTACTTATCACTTTAAATTCTTGAAAAAAATAAGAGTAGAATATAATTTTTGCACATACACACAGGACTTTGAAAATATGTAAGATCATATTAAACAGGTTATCTTATCTTTCCCAAGACAGCCTGGGAATTATTCACCCTGTGACTAATGGTATCTTTATATTTAATACATGCATTTCTTATTTTTAAAATTCTGTTAAAAAGAAGTCTATTTTAATAAGAACTACCCACTTTATGCAGTAGGAATTATGGAAGCATAGGATACCTATAATGCAATCTCATTTAGATAAAGCAGGCAAACTTCCTACTTAGAAGACTTCTACAGTTATGCCATTTGATATCTGGACAGGATCTAAGAGATTATTTAGCTCACATAGATGTGAGAGATTAGGAAATGGAGGCCCAGAAGCCACAGTCAATCAGTACCTGCGGTGATGTTTGGTTTGGGAAAGTGCCTAATTACAAGTGAACGTGACTGGTGTCGGCACCCGGGTTTTAATAGAATGAGTTTACTTTAGAGGGAGGATGTGAGTCAGTGAGAGTATTAAAAAGGAAAAAATTTAAATCGCTACCAAAGAACCCCCGTACAAAACACTAATAAAAATGTAAGAAGCTCATTATTATCAACTTTAAGAAGAGCCAGGATTTAATCCTGATATTCAAAATTCTCATGATAAGAAATTAGAAATACCAGAGATCTGATATTTGTTTTTTACCTAACTTTCTCTATTTTCTATCAAAGGCATATTTATACAAAATGTATATGCATGAGGGATAAAACTTAAATGGTCACATCAAATAAATACATTACAGAAAAGAACGAAGAAACCTCTTAGGGACTTTGGACAAGTCTTTTCTATTTTTTTCATGCGAACGGTGAAAAGACGTATATTTTTCAAACCTATGACCATGCACTCAATCAATTTAGTAGGTCATGACTAGTATGTTTTTAAATGAAATAGAAGAGACTAGAGAGTAAAATCAAAGTATATTACTAGTATTAAAAGCAGGCATATTTCTGTGAAATTTGGTGTGTGTATCTATCGTTAAAGACATTTGTATTACTGGGTTTTGATGTAAAATATACGTATTTCTTACTCCGGGTCACAGCCAAAGAGGTTTAAAAGTCATAGAAGATAACTAATGTCCCTTTCTGCTCTACTGTTGATTCCTGTATTTATTAATTATTTTTTATATTTTAGCAATTAAAAAGGAATCTAGTTTTTAAATTTAATCTGGCCTATGTATAAATCCAAAGTTTACAGAAAGAATCAAAGAGGACCTGAAATTGCTAAATTATGAGGTTCCAATTTAACTCTGTTCAATTTAACTCTGTTAACTTTTTTCAAAGGACTTATTTTGTGCTTTTCAGGAATGACTGATTTAATTGGCAGGATCATTGCAGAACAACAACAAAAAGTACATCCAAGGAAGTTCTGTATGTGTTACACATACGTTAGAACCACATATTCTAGAGCAAGACTGCCTGGGTTTGAACCTCAGTCCTGCCACTTACCTGCTGTGTGACTTTAACCAAGTAACAACTTCTCTGCACTGCCGTTTTCTTGTCTACAGGTTGAGGATAATAACAGAACCTATCTTTAGGCTGTTGTGAGAATTAAATGAAGTATTTCTATGCAAGGCAGGCAGAAGACTGCCGGGCACAAAGTCAGTATTTTAAGTCAGTCTTTTCTATTTGATCGCTTCTTGCAAGTTATTTCAGAATTCCCCAAATGCAAAATTATATGGGTTCAAGAATATTCACCCACATTCAACCAGCATTTTGGAAACTGACATGACGTAGCTGAATTTGGTACTTAAATGCAGAGGTTCTGTTTACCACGGGCTCTAACAGTTTTTGAAAGACACAGACTAAATCCTCACCCAGCTAGGTAAAGAACTCCAAATATCTGAAATATTACAAAGACTTCTCAGTGCTTGTGATAATTATGAGATGGAAGGGAGGGAAGAGGAGGAAGAGATATCTCTTCAAAAAACTTGGCTGTATCTGCTAAATATAGATACTCAACATGCAGAATATTGATCGCTGAATGGTTGTTTTCTCTACACATAAGGCTGGGTCACTGGAGCTCAGACCCATAAGGTGAGAAGTGTACAGGTGTAACGAAGGGGTCTACTGCCATTAGCATCTCTCCCAGGGTGACTATACAGATGTCCCCCAGCTGGGTCCGCGTTCTCCCTGCCACCCCCAGCTAGCACCTTGGAATCTCCTGGGGTGGGGAATGGCTTTTCTAAGTTCCTCACACCCCTTCCCCCTCTCCTCAAGGCATCTCATCTACTTACTGACAGCAGGTGTCATACCCTTTCTGTATCCTGGGCTGAGGATCACTGAGTTAGATAACCCTGCTTATCAGGGCGCCACATGAAGTTTGCAGTGAGTTGCAGGGTGCACCAAGATGCTAATCTCCTTAGATGGGCTCCAGGATCCAGCAGCCCCTGTCTCAAAGGTCATCCAAAGTCTGCCTTCAAACAAGCATATCAGAACCTTGGAACCAATCTGTTTTCTTCCAAGGCAGGCGGCTGGCTCAGTGCCTATAACAATCTCCTACGGGACCAAATTCCATATGGATGGGGCAGAAGTGGGGTTTGTGTGGTGGTAAAGGGCCTTCCAGACTCCGATGGAGAACTTCTGCCTCAAGGAAAGCTTCTGAGGCCCAAGAAGGTAGCAGTGTGACTTGAAAAAATGTTCCATCACATACCTGCATCAGATCTTGTTTTTCTTTTTCTCCTGAGCTAATAGCCTTTCTGATAGACTTCAGTTCAGTTAGGATGGCTTTGGCTTCACTAAGTTCATAGCCACTCTGGCCTCCAGACATTTTTTTATCAATTCTGTTAAAAGAGGAAAGGAAAAAAGAAAAATCAAAGAATGACCGAATGTACAAGTTAAAGAGATAGGAATTGGGTTTGGGGTTGTCTTAGTTGGCTGATTTTTACTACTTGACTCACACACACCAGTTTCAAGCTGATGAAGGTCTCTCCTTTCTCTTCTGATCACTTGGAGCTGAGAGCCCTTCCATCCCCCACTTCATCCCCCAGTCCACTGTAATCACCTTCAGGCTCAGGCTTTTTGCTTTCAGTCTGTTTGGGTGATCCCACTGCTGGCTGAACTCAAACCTCATCTCATGCTGATCCTGACAAAGGTTCAGGGCACAGGGAAGCAGGACAGAAATGCCAATAAACTGGGTGAGCACAGGAACCTCAGGATTCATCACTGCCACCTAATTTTACATGCTGCGATGCCTGTGCAAAACCTAGCACAGTGCCTACAGCTTGGTGACCTTTAATAAATAAAGGGTAGTGATTTTTATTTATACTAGTGAGTATCCTGTAATATTTGGATTGCTTGGTTAGTTTCTTATTTCTTTTTAGATATATGAAATGTATTCTTTTTTTTTTTTTTTTTTTAAAAGACTCCCAACCAAACATTGTTCTGATGTGTGGTCTGACTTGAAACCACATCCTTTCTTAAGAGTAGTTTTTATTTTATTCAAATTATTCTCTATTTCTTTCACTGTATTCTTCATATGATAGAAGTTTTTACTTTTTTTCCAGAGTAAAGCGGGGCACGAACCCGCGTCTCCTGCATCGGCAGGCGGACTCTCAAGCACTGCGCCACCAGGGAAGCCCCGAAATGTATTCTTTTTTTACGACAGTTATGAGTCAAGATAAATTGCTCGCCTTGCTGAGTGAGTTCAAATCTAGGAACAAGGGGGCAGCAGATGTGTTCATTTGTCCACCAACGTTGAATAAAGAGCTCCCCGATGAGCTTATTTACTGCCCCTGCAGATCTGCTCACCAAATGTCCTTACAGTTCAGAGGGTCACCCTGTGTCAGAGGATTTCATGTAACCTAATCTTTGTGGTCCAAGGGCCCAACCAAATTACCTAATTAAAAAACAAAAAACGGTTCAACATTTTCTTCACCATCACTCTCCTGGTTCTCCCCACCACCTATGCTGCCCGGGACTCATTAGGAGAGAGCCTGGGCTTCCCTTCAGGGACACATGCCACATCTCTGCCCATCAGCCAACAACGCTATTACACGCGTTCTCAGACATATCCTTGTCTTATTCACAGACTCTCCAGAGTTATGGCACCTATTAAATCACAGAAAACTGGCTCTGACCTAATTTGGTTTAAAACACTTAATAATCTGTATTTATTTCAACGTGAAGGGCATGGTCTGAAAAGTAAAAAAAAAACTAACACAATTATTATCTTATTCACTCTTCCAAAGTTTACCCAAACAAGTGCAGTTTGTAGATAACTTGATGACTAAAATGGTACTTGTAGATGACAAGTACCATTTTAGAAAATATTTTATGATGCTGAACAAATAATTAAAGTCTTAAAGAACCTAAGAGAATAAAATTAATTTTATCATAAGGTCATTCTATAAAAACGTATAACCAATGAAGTCACTGAATTAAACATATATGCGTGCGCGTGCACACACATACACAGAGTATTTGTGATGGGAAGGGACCCTAGAGATTACCTAGCCATGTTTCTTCCAAAAGAAGAAACTGAGACCAGAAAGTCTACGCAAATTTAGCTTCTAAATTGCATAAACACTTAGCTAAGTGGCACAACTGTCCTCAACATGAAAGACGTAGGCTTGGGCCTCTTATGACTATTACATTTAGAATATTGGATAAGAACCCCAAAAGTAGTTTGAATATTGGTGGATTATATTTATTTCAGGAGGGCTTTATCATTGAAACTGTTGACACCCTTAAGTGTGTATCTACTCACTTAGTTGAGGCAAAAAGCTTACTTTAATAAGAAAAAGAATCTGTGAGATTTCATGAAACAGCTAGTAATGTAGGTATCTCAAACTGTCAAAGGCAGTTTCTAAAGCCCAAGTAATTTCTTCCGATTTGTATAAAACCTTCAGAATTTAATAGTAAAACACATCTTTAATTCAGAAATCAACTTTGACATTTGAAAATAAAAGCCAGTGAGGAGTTTTCAGAAATGAACTTTAATATTGAAAAATAAAAGCAGGGCTACTTCAAGACTGCTAATTTAAATGGCAGAGAGCTTTAAAAATGGATGAGAATTTCTCGGACAGCCACTGCTCAATCAAATGTTAAATACGACAAGGACCAGCTCCGTGCAGCATTCGCCACGGAACCCCTTTTGGTCTTTCTTTCCCCTTTTCCGAACCTTTCTACTTTACTTTAACTATTGCTTTTGCCCTCTACCTCCACGTTTTTCCTCTGTCTCCTCCACTTTTCATCTCCCCCTTTTTCTCTCTTTTGACCCTAACTGACCATAAAATAAAATATCAGCATAAGTTGCTGACTTTTTTTTTTTAAAAACAAAGTACGTACTGTGCTTTTTGTTCTTGAGAAATACAATTTTACTTTCATCCCTGAAAAATTAAAGAAAATTTTTTTTGGTTTCTGGGTACCCTATAGTTAGTTAACTTTTCCCCTATATCTTACCATTTGCATGCCTTCCCTGGAAAATGTGTACCCCCTGAGCCAAACTTTCACAGATTCTGTATATACTCTTGGCTTGCTGGGTGTTTCAGCACTTTCCATTTTCCAATTTTGAGTGAACACTGAAGGTGGCAAAGCGGAAATATGCTTCTCTTCCTGGCATCCACCTACACATAAGCTACACTATCACTTAGGCCAAAGTCAACTTTGGGACCACAGTCTGAAATGAATAACGTAAAGAATAAAACTACATTCATTCATCCAGCATAAACTATTGCATCAAGTAAAATAAAACCGGGGTTTAAATTACATCATAATCCCAGATTCCACAAAATGTTTCCATTTTATTGTGAATAAGTGAAAAGTTACAGAATCCTGCAGTGGGATTCTGTATAAATCTTTTCCTGAAATATATTTTGCCATAACCCAAGTAAAAAGTCCCCTTATAGTACCAGGAATGCGGTTTCTGGAAAAGTATGGTCTCTGGGTTCAATCAATTATTATTCAATCTTCTAGTAGTACGGTGTTGAACATCTGGATGAAAACAGCTTTATTTTGTCTATAGCTTTATTTTGATCTACGAGAGGAATCTGATGTTAGATATCCTATCTTTCTGCTCTTGGTTCAGCGGATTAGAATCACTGCAAGAGAAAGCCTGAATTTCTACAACAAATGTCTATTGTTTTCTTGTGGAATGTTATTGACAGATTCTTAAACATGCCTTGGATTCCTATAAAAATTGCTTGCAAGCAAACTGCTTTGAAACAATACAGCATTGTTACATCAATATAACAAAAACAGCAAGTTTGGCTAACCTTTAATCCCCGTGGTGAATGAGTTATAATTTCATGTGCCTTAAAAGTATGCAACGTGTGGCTAAACGCTTTGTGGTTCTCCCACCACAAAGCCCTCCGTTATGCTGATGTACAACTGACTAAATAATACATTTAGGTGATTCCAGGTCTGCTGAGTTTTTCGGGGCGCTCTGCAACCAGCTGAGGTTCTCTCAACAGGGCTGGACCTGAGAACCACATGGGGGTCTCACAGAACATGACTTGGGGTGGAGACAAGACACAGGGATTTTTAAGAGCTCCTCAGATTATTCCAATATGCAGTCAGGTTAGAGAACCACCAGGATGGGAGCATCTGAAAGAATATCATGGTCATGATCACGTGAGGTGAGTGTCAAAAACAAAACTGATCCAGTAAACCAAATGTCTGAGATGAAAGTCATGTGGCTGGTGGTCAAGAAGAGTGACTGGGGTCCCGAAATATAACTCGTCAACCAAACATACAGAACAATCAGCTTATGCGGCCTGGCCAGCGAACACGTGGGATCTTTAACGGGGTAATGCCTTGCTGCCTTGGATACTGCTAAGGGAGACAAGGAAGAACGTGAGGCCTGCCGATCAGGGAAGCCCCTACGAATCCTGCATTGCTACGGGGGGCACTGAACCGGGCAGCAAGGAGGAGGGAAGGGAAAAGCAGCTGGATGCCTTTTAAGGGATGACGTCTTCAACCCTCCCTGTGGTTGTGTGCTGGATGAACCATCGCTGCTTCCCTGCATCGGAGACCGTGGGGTGGGCACTGCGGGAGCTGGAAGGTCTCGGTGTGCCTGCTGGCGTTCGGTTAGTCTGGGCCTCATCAGCAGAAGAGCAGTGGCTTCCAGGGGCTGGGAATGGGGCAGGGATTTCCAGATCGTCATCTCCATTCTTATTTGACCCAGCTCAAGCTGGAGCCAGGGTCCAGCAGACTTCAGCACGGAGCAGGAAAGGGCAGAGGGAACACGGGAGCTGAGGCACTCACTCAGCTCCTCTGTAGACACCCCTGACTTGCTCCCTGAGATCAGACAGCATTAGGTCCCCCTGGGGCTGCCAGAGGTGGACAGGACCCGAGCCCGGGGCTCGGCGGGCGCAGGCTCACAGAGCCCAGCCTCCAGAGAGAAGGGGGAGGCCCTTCCTGGGCTCGATCTCCTGGCTCTGCCTCAAACTGAGAGCAGCCTGGCGGGCCCAGAGACGAAGCTAAGTTTCTCACTTTGGTTTCCTTGGATCGCCAAAGATTAGTGAACATTTCACACCTATTCAAAGTGTATAGATTTTCCCAAGTTTTTTTGCTTTTTTGTTTTTGGTGCAGAGCTTTGCACTTTGTATTTTACTTCTCTTTGAGAAAACTCTTATGTAATCTATACTTCTATTTTCTTTGTATCGGTTCAGTGGCTTTGGATTATTCGAGAGTCAGTTTCAGTACTTCATACTCACTGTTTCAAGGTTGCAAAGCCTTGTTCTTTATAGAGCAATTCTTGCTTCATCTGTGACAGTTCTCGCTTCAGCTTTTTAACCTTTTGTGAGAAATCAATGTAAATATGAATGTTTGTAAATAATCAGCAACATAGTTTAAAAAGGTAATCTATTAGTAAACCATTAAACACATAAACACAGCCACTAGTTTGATATTTACTCGACTAGTTTCTCCTGGACATAAGTTCTATGGAAGGCAGATTATCAGCGATGTGCATTACTACTCAAGTTTCCTCTCATCATCGGATGTAGCAACATTGCTATGAGCCGGACATCGCGATCGTCCGCACTCTGTGATAAACAGCCACTACGGGGAGAGGCAGGATGGTCAGCCAGGGTCTCTCGGACTCTGCGCTTGCCTTTCCTTCCTGACTCTCCAGGACCCCTGGCCACCACTCTGTTCCCCAAACAGGCCAGGCTGTTCCAGCCTCAGAGCTTCGGCATGTGCTGTTCCCCCGGCTAAAAGGCCCTTCCCTCAGCTCTTCACTAGCCGACTCCCTGTCAGCTCCATGTTACCTTTGCAAACAGCACTTCTCTGGCCACTGCACCCAGGCCATTGGTCTGTTTTGTTTAGTTCGCAGCATTTTCCAAGAGCTGAAATTGCCTTTGTACTTGTTTCTTGTCTGTCCCCCATGGGAAAGTAAGCAGCATCACCCAGCTGTATCCCAAGCTTGTAAAATAAAACCAGGTGAACAGCAGGGGATCAATAAATATTTGTTGTCAAACTGATAAAGATTGTTCTTTTCCTGTTATCTTTGGTAATAAGAATACTAAGATTTGGCAGGTCAGGAAAATGGCACAAGCCTGGTTCAGTCACAAACTGAAGGTATCCTCACGGGTGTCAGAAACTTATTTCCATATAGTGAGTTACAGCCTTAAGTTTTAAGCACATCCTGTTGCATAGTATTTCCATGTGTTTTGCACTTTTACTTCCTATTTATTCTACCCATTCCACAAACATCTATTGATTCTGTGCAATGTGTCAAGTCCTGGGTCTGAAAGTGTGAATGAAACAGACCTAATGCCCTTATGCGTCTTACAGGACAACGAGGCGGCCTGATATGGAGCAAATAATTGTCCAACGAAATAAATCTTTCCAACTGCCATAGGTGATATAAAAGAAAAGCACAGGATACTTCACGATTTAAAAGGGGGACGGGACCTAATTTAGTCTGAGGGGTTGAGGAGATGAGAGGGTTCGTGGGGTCCCCACAGGGTAGAGAGCCTGTGGACAAACCCTAAACTGTGGGAGGGGAAAGTCGCAAGTCTCTGGGATTTAAAGAATGCTGTCACTGCTGGATTACAGAGGTGGCATGTGGAATGAGGTGAGAATGGAAAAGGAGGCCTGATTACATAGAACCTGAAGCCATGCTGAGGATTTCTAAGTTTCCTCCTAAGAACAATGAGAATCAAGGAGGGATTGTAAAGCATGAGCTGCTTTATGCTTCTGAGAGATCACTGCGGAGACTCTATGGTGCTTGGACCAGAGGGGCCCAAAGGGGCCATCCTGCCTGGCATGCGGGCCGTGCTATAGGAAAAATCTATTTTAGAGGTAGAATCAACAGGACTTGGTGATGGACTCAATGTGGAGGGTGAGGGAGAAGATGTGTCAAAGATCACTTCCAAAATCCTGGGTATGTGAAGGTGATTTCCTGGGGAGGGGGAAAGACTAAGGGTTTTCTGTAAGACATTTATTTTTCTGACACCCATGGCACTTCAAGGCAAGTGGAATACGTGGACTTGAAGTGTCTAGACTAGAGATAAAGAGTCACTGACATAAGGATGCTATTTTAAATGCACCAGAATAAATGAGATCAACTAGAGAGTGCGTACAGAGAAGGGAAGGCAGCTCAGGAACACCTTGGGCATCTGCATCGCTCACAGGTCAACGAGAGAAAGAGACAAAGTGCATTGCGAAACAGAGGCCAGAGAAGTCAGAGGAAAACAGAGAGCATCGTGGAACAGATGGGAAAAAAGTAAACGGCGGGGGGCAAGGCCCTATGAGGAACCAAACGACAAAGACAAGGGCTGTTGTGACACATTTGTAGACCATGAGGCACAATATTTTGGGTACAGTAATGTTCAGTAAATTATCTGTTAAATTAATCTGAAGGCTTAACAGCTTGTGCCCTAAGGCGCTTACATTTTATTAGGGAGAAGGAAATAGAAAGAATCGTGTTGCAAGGCCCAATTCATAACTAAAAGAGAGGTACAAACAATGTTACTGGAACCCCAAGGAGGAGAGGGCTACTTAGACCAGGGGAGGGGGGCTGCCCTCAGAGAGAAGGATCTTGAAGGTGCTTTAATATTCATGCATAGCAACAAGCTCATTCACAGTGTCCAGTAAAGACATTTCAGTTTTAGCATCAGACTATCATCATGTCAGGAGCCGTCAGTAACTGAAAGCTCATTCCACATGTAATTCTACTTCTGGCAGCACTCTCAAAAGCTTTTTACCAAAAAGACTAACATTTTAATTTAAAAATAACAACAGAAATCCAAAAAACAATAGTAACTGGGCTGAAACCTGTCTCTACGTTTGAAAACACAGTTGACAAAAAAAACCCCAATGGTACTATCAAGCCCTCTTGGAACAACTGAATTAAAACAATTAGTGTATCTCATGGTCATAAAACAGCAATCCATTTAAAATCATTTGGGCTGCGATGACATACCCATTTACTTTCTTTCAAAAATGATCATTGTAAATTTAACTTTTGACAATTCAGACTCTTCTCTGCTTAAGTGATGTGAGATTTAATTGTATGTTGGGTGACAATGATAAAGGAGGCTAACACCTGTGTTTTCTTCCACATAATTTACTTTACCTACAGTTGGCTGAAAGCCACTACTTTTATTTTGGGGAGTCTTCTGAGCGGATTACCTGAATGATTTTCAGCTGCCAAATATCAATGTGCATTTTATTTTGTTAAAGATGAAAAAGTTTGATTCTATTATAATGCTAAGTGAAAACAGATACTACTATTTCCAACCCAACATTATTTCTGATTGTTTCTGGTTTTAAGAGTTTGGTCTTAACTGTTCAACACCCTTTCTTCTCAGAGAACCATTTGGCATCGTTAGCTACTGGAGGATCACTGTTTCTACTCTCATTCTCCAACCCACTTTCAAATGTAGGACACAGAACATGAAGACAAATGTCCTTAGATCCCAGCTAAGGGTTACGCTAATGCTGATTTGCACGTTTAGCACAATGTGGACTCTACTTGGAGGCAACAGTGAGAGCTAAAATGCCAAGCACTTCAGGTATTCCAGGCACTGTGCTTTCAACCCTCACAACTACTCTAGTAGATGGATACAGTTTTAATTCTTATTTTACAGGTGAGGAATCTCAGACCTAAAGAGAATAAGTAAGTAAGTCTGCTGAAGGTTACCCTGCTACTAAGCAGCAGAGAGCGGTCTAGAACCCAGGAGAATGTTGTAAAACTACAGTTATAAAAGTTTTAGTTATTAATGGCATGATAATATACATAAGATCAAAGACAAACTAGAACTGTAGCAAAATGACCTCAATAAAACCTATGGCCCTTATTCTACCTTAGAAACGTCAGTATTCTTTTATTTATTTATTTTTTTGCGGTACGTGGGCCTCTCACTGTTGTGGCCTCTCCCGTTGTGGAGCACAGGCTCCGGAGGCACAGGCTCAGCGGCCATGGCTCAC
>NW_006793664.1:229996-241185 GCF_000442215.2 Lipotes vexillifer | reverse complement strand
AAGAGCGTCACAAGCCCTAGAGCCTGTTTTTGCCTTATATCAATACGTGGTGAACTTTCTGCAGCTGGATCCAACCATCTAATTTTCCAGACCTATGTCTACGGCTCAAATCTCAAACCCGAGAGTCCCAAATCGGAGGCAGAGAGACCCATGACTTTTGCACATTCCCTGCCTTTTATATCCACTACACCAAATCAACTGACATTTTGAATTGACTGTAAAGTTAGTTCTGAAATCCAGAAAGAGAGTGATTCAATGTGATAAGCACGACTGGAAATCATACAGCCTCTTACCATCCCTTACAATCCTAGTGTGTAGTAAGTTTTCCTTTAAAAGAAGGAGAAACAAGATGGCAATGAAGGAAAAGTAAATTCCAGAACGTGTGGACCTTGGGAAGGTCACAAGACAGGCAGGTTCAGAAGCCTGCCCTAAAAGTGACCCTTTTGCAACATTAAAGTTACAATTATCACAGTGACATTTTACTAACGACTACTGTCCCTTCTCACCACTGCCTCCGTCGTCTTGCCAGGAGCTCCCTAAGCAAAGCCGACAAAGGGCAGCTGTCATCTTGCTCTTCTGGAAATCTTCCTCATCACCACTGCTTCCACCTCACTAAAAAACCTCACCACCCGCCTCTTCTCTCAAGTCACCTTTAAAGAAAATGAGAAATCAGCTCCAGATCATCAGAGGATTAATGATAAAAACATGTTTGACTTTACTAAAGAATAGCGGGAAACAGAATCCCAGATGCTGTTAGGACCATTTTTGATGACTAATAAATGGATTCTGTCACCAGGAAAGAGATGATTGAATACGTGTTAAAAAAACCCCAAAACTTCTGTTTAACAACAGTGAAAAGGAAAAAACAAAACAAAAGCTACTGAGAAGAATATGAAACATTTTTGAAATATACTACCTTGAGATACAAATAATAGACAAAAATATGGAAGGTCAACGCTAGATCTCTTTCTGCTAAATAAACCAATAAGTTGCCATATAACCCAGAAATTCCACTCCTAGGCATAAACCCAAGAGACGTGAGAACTTATATCCACATAAACACCTGTGCAGGAAGGTTGGTACTGGTTCTATTTGTCATCACTCAAAAGTTGGAAAAAAAAAAAAAAAAAAAAAAAAAAAAAAAAAAAAAAAAAAAGAAAAAAAGTGGAAACAACCCAAATACCCACCAACTGGTGAATGAATAAATGAAATGTGGTGTATCTGCACAATGGAATATTATTTAGCAAAGAAAAGAAACGAAGCACAGACACATGCTACAGCATGGATGAACCTTGAAAGCAGCATATGCCAAGTGAAGGAAGCTCACAAAAGACCACAGATTGTATGGTTCCATTTATAGAAAATGTATAACAGAATAGGCAAATCTAGAGAGACAGACAATAAATAGTGGTTGCTTGGGCTCTGGGGATAGAGGATATGGTTGTGCAGAATGGGCAGTGACAGCTAATGGAGTACAGGGTTCCCTTTGGGGACACAAAAATGTTCTAAAACTAGATTGTGATGATGGGTATACAACAATAAGTATACTAAAACCCACTGAAGTGTACATTTTAAACAGGTGAACTGTGTGGTATGGGAATTCATTCTCAAAAAGCTGTTAAATTCAAAAAATAAATTGGCAAACAAATAGAAAAGGTAGAATGTCACCAAAAAAAGAAAAATCACCTCTTAACAAAGACAAAATTGAAAATCATGGTATCATTATATATCAATTAAACTAGCAAGAAAAATATTAATACAAATGATAAACACCTGGTCAAATGGCTTCCTATTTCAGGTTAACATCCGAAGTCTACAGTGGTCCCCAAGGCCTATGAATTCTGTCTTCATCTCATTGTCTAGGTTACCTCTCTCACCTCCTCTCTTACTGCTCTCACTTTCTCTCTCCAAATATTGTGGCCACATTTGACTTATTGTTCTTTGAAGATCCCAGACCTTCTCTAACATCTGGACCTTTACACCGGCTCTTCCTCACCTAACTTCATCACCTCTGTCCAGCGTCTGCTCAAATGTCACCTTCTCAATGAGACTTACCCTAAATACTCTATACAAAACTACAACCAGCTCTCTTTCTTCATCTCTCATGCCCTGTTATACAGCAATTATTTTTAGTTAGATTGATTTTTAAGAAAAACAAACCATGACTAGAAGCTGAATTTATCAGAACGCTTTCTCTGTATCAACTGGGATGATTAATGATTTCTGTTTACTCTGTTAGTGTAGTAAATAATTCATTTTCAAATCCTAGACTGTACATATCTAGGATAAGCCCAACTTGGTCCTGACAAACTATTTCTAAATGTTCCTGCATCTGGCTTACCAATATTTGGTTAGGATTTTTGTATCTAAGCTTATGAATGTGGCTGGCTTATTTTTTCCCTCATATTATCTTGTCAGAATTTGGTTGTATTAGCCTTATCTTCAGGGTGTATCTGGAATTTCACTGATGGTAACAGGGCTGGTCAGATTCTTCCTTTCATCTGGAGTCATTTTTGGTCAATGATATCTTAGTAAGAATTTATTGATCGCATCTCAAAATTAAAATGTAAGAGTATAAATTTACTCAAAATGTCCTCTTATTTCTTAAGCATCTAGAGTTTTATCTCTTCATTCCTTGTATATTTTTACTTGTTTCTTTTCTCTCTTATCAATCCTGACAGACATCTGTCAATTCTATTATTCTTTCAAAGAACTAAATTATGCTTTTGTTGATCTCCTCTATTATAGCCATGTTTATTACTTAAATAATATCTTCCCTTAATTTTGTTTCCCTTTGTCAACTGTCTTCAGATTTATTCTGTTGTTCATAGATTGAGTTCACTGCTCATTAATTTTAAGACTTTCTTATTTTCTAGTATATGCATGCAAGGCTAAAAGTTTTTCTCCAATTCTCTTCTGACACTACTGACAGTATTAGCTAAACTACAGACTGTACTTGGATCCCCCAGGAGCCAACCATGTTGTCTTGACTTGTCACGTCTCCTTAGACTCCTCCAATTTGTGACACTTCCTCAGTCTTTTCTCATCTTTAATGACCTGTTCGCTTTTGAATAGGTTAGATGTTTCGTGAAGCGTACCTTGGGTTTGCTAGATGCTTTCTCATAATTAGACTGAGGTTATAGATTGGGAGGAGGAATACGACAGAGGTGATGTGTCCTTCTCATCGAATGATATCGGGGTACATGCTATCAACCTGACATCACTGGTGATGTTAAACTTAATCACTTAGTTATGGTAGCAAATCCCTAGATTTCTTCACTTTAAGTTTACTGTTTTTCCCTTTCCAAACTCTACTTGTTAGAAGATAATCACCAGTCCAGCCCATACTCAAGAAGAGAGGAGTATCGAAGATTAGTGGACATGTTAAAATCACCAGAGTTAAGTAATACATATTTGTGGGGAGATACTGTGAGGCTACACAAGTAGCCCTTTTCTCAACGTTTTACTCACTAATTTTATCAAAGGGCGCCCGTTATTATCTACAAGTGTACGGTTCTCCTCCAAATTAAGTAGCCTCTGAGGTTTTTAAACTTAGGAGTATAACATACCTACAAAAAAGAAAAAAAAAAAACTCTTAAGTAGACCATGCAATAAATGAATGGTAAAACACCCATGGGAAGGTCAAAAGTTCAAGAAGTCCCAGAAGCCATTCCCGTGCCCCAGAAAATTACTAACCCTTTCTTTCTCCCCAAAGTAACCACTATCCTGACTTCCAACCCTATAAGTAGTTTTGTCTTTGTTGAACTTTACACAAATGGAATCATACAGTATGTATTATTTTATGTCTAGCTTCATTTACTCAACAGGGTGTTGTAAGTAACTGTGCTCAATTATACTTGGGGGCCCATATTTTAACAGATTCATTACAGATTCGCGGCCCTCTTTTTTCTTCTTAGTGAAGCATTTTGCCTTATAATCTACCTCTTCCAAAATTAACAAAGCTGTATTAGCTTTATTCTTTTTTTTTTTTTTTATTTACTTTGGCTGCGCCAGGTGGTAGTTGTGGCCCGCGGGATCTTCGTTGCGGCATGTGGGACCTTTAGTTGCAGCACGTGGACGCTTAGTTGCAGCACGCATGCCGGATCTAGTTCCCTGACCAGGGATCGAACCCGGGTCCCCTGCATTGGTAGCGCGGAGTCCTACCCAATGGACCACCAGGGAAGTCACAATACTAGCTTTATTCTGATTAGAATTTGATTGTTGCATCTTTTTTATCCATCCTTTTATTTTTAACTCTTCTGTATCTTTGTTTCTGGTGTCTCTTATAAACATCATATAGGTAGGTTTTTCTTTCCAAAACCAGTCTGTAAATCTTTGTCTTTTAAACTAGAACATTTAATCCAATTACACTTATTTCTAATTATTTGGGTTTAATTTACCCATCTTACATTAAACTTTTCATTGGCTTGCCTTTTCTATTCTCTTCTCTCTTTTCCTGCTTTCTTTAGTATTTCCAGTGGTGAAGAACTTCTGGTGCCATTGGTTACTTTCAAATTTTGTCTGAAAACATGTTTATCTCATTCATATGCATGAAAGGTATTCTCCTGTGTATAAAATTCTGGTTGATGGTTATCTTCTCTTAGAGCACTGAAAGTATTACATTATCATTTTCCTTCCATCATCACTATGGAATAGTCAGGTGTATTGCTCTAACTGTCAGACTTCTTTCCTCTGGCAGCTTTGAATTTTAACCATTATATGATTAATTTACAGAAGTTCTACTTAGTTCTTTTCCCATATATCCTTGGTCATTTCACAGTCATAGTATCTTTCTTACTCATATTTTCAATTCCTTTTTTATTTCTTGACATATTAAACACCCATATTTTACATTCTGTATCTAAACTCAACAAAATCTGAAGCATTTGAAGACCTGATTCTATTGTCTGTTTTTTTCTGCTGGTTCTTACTGATGTGACCTTGTTGCTGTGTAAATTTGTGATTTTTGGCTATGAGTTTGTACCCTTAGAGCTCTACCTGTGGAAGGTACAGGTGCAGGTGCGTTCCTCCGGAGAGGATATGCACTTCCAGGCAACTGGCAGCACAGCCACCTGCCACTGCCTAGACCTGCCACAGCTTGAAGTAAGTGTTTAGCTTGCAGTTTCTCAGACCTTCCAGGTAAGTGTGAACTCAGCCTGCAAACCCATATAAGGTGTGTCAGATGGTGATACGTTCAGAGGTCTGAATGGTTTCTCATTGTTTCTCCAAACAGGTCACTTTTCCTACTGCTTTCTGGTGGGTGATGGCAGTGGCAGGTATGTTGGGGTGGCAGGGTTGGAGGAGTTTAATCCTAGCTCCTCTCACACCGAGGGTTTGGTCCTTTTGGGTCCCAATTTTACACAGTTGGGCTTTGTCTCCATGAGACCATGAAAAGAACACGATGGAAGGTGACGTTCACCCAGCGTGGCAAATTCTCTTAGGGAAAAGCAAGTTTTAGTGCTCTGTTATTGCTTTAAATGTCTTGTGGCTAATTTAATTGAGTTTATGATTGAACTTCTCACATTTACATTGCTGATACATCTGGAATTAAAGGAAAAAGGTACAGATTCACTTTCATTTCTTTTAAAATGGGCTAAGATATGTCCCAAGCATTCAATGAATAATCCATTTTTTCCTTAATGATATGGAGTGTCACTTTTATCACATTTTAAATTCGACAAGGTGTTTCTGCATATTCCTCAATGTTCATTTCCACTGATCTTTCATTTTTGTGTCAATATCACACTTTTGTAATTACTGGAGATTTAAGTATTTTAAATATATTAAGATAAAGACCTATATACAATTGCCAACCCAACTGTAATAAACACTCATGCATATAGATTGTGGTCTCTAAATACCACTTCTCACTAAAAAGATTCAGAGCTTCTTGGAGAAATGTTTGATTCCAGACCTTATACAAAAAAATCAAGAACATCTTTCCAGACCAAAGAGAAAGAAACTATCAGAATATTGGGATCAAAGGCCTCAGGAGCCAATATAAAAAGGCTCCTATACGCACAAGACAGGACGATGTGAGGTTCAATAAGAATAATAATTGCAATGACATATCAATAATGTTTAAATTCGTGATCACACAGTGATACTTAAACAAACAAACTCAACTCTGTTGGTCATCTCTAACAGATGCTAGGACATAGCTCATCATTTGAAATTTGTTTTTTTTTTTTTTAAAGGAAAATAATCTAACATTTATTCATCTTTCCACTATGAGCTGAGGGTAAGCAAATAACAAGTAGCAGTTGGGCGGTATGGAATTTCACTTTATAGAAGTATCCCAACAAATAAGTAAATAAGGAATAATATAAATTAGACTATCATCATTTTGTAATCCTTAATGAAATGACCTAGATGATGATCATGAATGACTACTACTATAATAAAAAATAAAAATGGGACATTGTATGCCTGAGGGAGATAATGTAATACCAACCACGATGAATTCTACTCCCCACTAAGAAAAAAAAAACCTATATCTCATAATCTCTACATCTAATTAGCAATTTATACGGGCCAAGAATTTTGTTATAGAAAATAAAAGATACAAAAGTCAGATGAAGACCTCTATAAACAACCTGGTTTTTTTTGTTTGTTTGTTTTGCGTTACGTGGGCCTCTCACTGTTGTGGCCTCTCCCGTTGCGGAGCACAGGCTCCGGACGCGCAGGCTCAGCGGCCATGGCTCACGGGCCCAGCCGCTCCGCGGCATGTGGGATCTTCCCGGACTGGGGCGCGAACCCGTGTCCCCTGCATCAGCAGGCGGACTCTCAACCACTGCGCCACCAGGGAAGCCCAACAACCTGGTTTTTATGAATAGTTACATACAGAGAAAAGAGGGTGACTGAAATCAACTTCAAAAATATATATATTTGTCTGAACTCATCATATTGTACTTTTAAATTTGCTGAATTTCATTATAAATAGTTTAGAATAAATTATAACAGCAATAAAAGTGAATAAGTGATCATTTTCTATTTGGGAGGAAAAGATTTAAATGAGTAATTATTAGAACCAAAAAATAAGGTAATTTCTTCATGCCCCTGTCCTGCTTTCTGTCAGTTATGCCTTTTCAAGCATTTCGTACACATGGAAGCACACCAGTAAGTAGTCTTCATGACTGGTTTCTTTCACTTATCATATTGTTTGTGAAATTCATCCATGTCATGAGTATTAGCAGCTTGTTCCTTTTGACTGCATTTTATGGATATACCACAATTTATTTATCCATTCATCCACTGGTGAAACTGAAGGCTGTTTCCAGGTTTGGGCTAGTAAGAATAAGGCTCCTGTGAATGTTTACACTCAAGTCTTTGAGTATATACTTTCATTTCTCTTGTGGAAATACCTACAAGTGGGATTGCTGGGTAACATTTTAAGTGTATGTTTAACTTCATAAGAGACGTATGTAGTATAAACAGCTATTTTTTTCCTCTCACAACTTCATTGTCATGGCCTCAAGAGGCTGATTCTCTCAAAATTTAACATGAACATATTAGGTCAATGTATTTATTGGGTTTATGTCAACGAAAAGTATCAAAATATAACGAAGTGTTGGTTTGAGTGTGTTCATTATAATATCTTTATCTCACACAGTTCCACAGAGCTTAACTCCCACAGTCCTACAAAAAAATGAGAGAAGGAGTATTGCAGGCTTCATAGAATCATTTAAAATTGAGTTTTAGGAATCCTTATTCCCTGTTCCTGTCTGCTTAGACTGTACATTCTCTCACAGGAGAAGTTAATTGCATTTGATTTTGTAAAATGCCATGAGCATTATGGATATGAAGGTGTTTATGAGTGAAGATGGAGAAGTCTGGAAGTCATGGCCAGAGAGACTGAGACAGTAGTTCACCCAAGTGAGGAGAAACTAAATACCTCCTCCCCCAGCAACACAGTTTTGATGAAGAATTTCTTTTGATGTGTAATTATTTAGCCTGCAGTATGGTACCCTTCAAAGCTAGAAAAGGAGACCAAAATCATTAGAGAGAAAGAAAGAGAGAAACAAAACAGTATGAAATCAATAAATGTGATTAAGTGTTATAATTTCACTCTACTGAGTATGCTTTTTGAAAAAAACACTACTGTGCTATGAAATTTAATAATTTCCAGTTATTAGCATGTCTTAACAGAGATGAGACCAATTCTTGCATTAAGTAGAGTATCTCTCTCCCATTTTCTCTTTCAGTCTTGCTTCTTTTCTTTGGTGAAGGTGAATCAAGTCATATCATTCTTCTTTTCATTCAAACTTCATGTGTACTATTTTCAAACCCAACACCAACTAAAACATAAATTCATTTCTGGACATCTTAAAAGAATAACCATTTCTGATGTACAGTTTGCCACTGCAGATCAGTATTGCTCTATCTCCTTCAAAACCCTGAGATCAGGGCTTCCCTGGTGGCGCAGTGGTTGAGAGTCCACCTGCCGATGCAGGGGACATGGGTTCGTGCCCCGGTCCGGGAAGATCCCACATGCCGCGGAGCAGCTGGGCCCGTGAGCCATGGCCGCTGAGCCTGCGCGTCCGGAGCCTGTTGCTCTGCAACGGGAGAGGCCACAACAGTGAGAGGCCCGCGTACCACAAAAAAAAAACAAACCCCTGAGATCAGGAAATTGGAGCTGAAAGAACTTGGGATGTAAGCTAAGTATAAAGCCATCACTCATGTCTAATCAAGAGACAATCCTTATTTGTAGCAATTTGCATTCTCAGAAGGCATATTTCTTTTCATCTGAAGCACACTGCTGTGACTTTTGTATGTTAGTTACATCACTGGCTAAAGTGTCATAGTTTGATGTGCACATGAGCTAACTCCATTCACAGTTACAAACTAACCTTTACATTCAACTGCCATTCTTTTAAAATCTGTGCCCAAGACTGCAAGCAGGTGAGATTGTGGATGGCTTTTCTAAGTCCATCACCATTGCTAAATATAATTCAAAGTGAATTCATATTAACAATGTGGGGATAAATATATCTGAGAATAAAGACAGCTCCCTGTTATCAACAGCAATGTCCACTAACCAGCCATGTATTTGGCGTGGAGAGCAAATAATTTAACCAAAGCAGCGTTTGTTTCCTTTTTGACAAAATTATAAGTTACATCGGATCATATGCTGCGGTGCTCAATAAATTTCTCAAATACATTTGTATTTCTAAAGAAATTTATACTTTTACATTTCCAACATTTTATTTCAGTTTGATAAACAATAGTAAAAACTTAATCAAAATTCAGCAAAAATTTTCTACATCCAATTTTCACCACATCTCACCTATTTGTAATCTGGGATACAAAATTTCAAAAATATCAATTGAATTGAAGGTTGAGTTTGCATAAGATACACCATTCCTTATCCTAAGGATCTATAATGAACGAATGAAATAATAAATTTTGGTGTAAAATTTTTTACATTCCTCTTCCTAAAAAAATAGATTTTCTCAAGAAATTAAACACCCACCTCTAAAAGTTATGAATATATTATTAAAAGGGCATTAATTTATTCATTTCTTCAGTTTAACAACTAGGAATAAGATGCCAGGAAATACCGTTATCCTATTAGCCCGAGGAGGAAACTACAGCCCAATGATCACCAACACCTATGACCATAATATAAAATAATACAAAACAGATGCTTTAGACAGATGTTCCTAAATACCTGATTCTCAAATGCTTGACCCATTTGCTGTAATTCAATAAAACAAATGAAGCACCTACTAATATTGTTACATTAAAATAATGAAGTATGAGGCCAGTGCTTGGCCTCATCTGAAAAATTGTTACTATGACGAAAAATGCAGGCAGGTCCCCTGAGACACCAAAGTAATGAAGAGTTAGCTAATTCATGAGTTACTATTTCTGCGGCACTACTTTGTGAAAGGGACTAGTATATGCAGGGATTCTACAGGATAAGCACGCCAAGAAAAACTAGGTTATCAAAATCCATGAAACTCTGCTCAAGTTATCCGGCTGCTTCTGAGTGTCTGGGGCCTTCTCAAAGAGCCACCTGGCCAAAAAGTGCTCAAATGGCAGAGAGAGGGAACCATCTGCCCCGCCATGTTCAAACCACGACACAGCTCAAAACATCACAATAGAGCATGGACCACAAGGGCCAATGTGCTAAGGAAGTGTTTCTATAAAAAGGCATTTGCACTGACAGGAAGTGTTAAACAAGTGCCTATTCGCTAATGAAAGAGATACTCTCATCTTTCATTCGTTATTATGAATGTCTTCTACCTCATCTTGAGGGAAGCACCTTCGTGGGGAAGGCACTCCTTCCTGACTCACCTTTGTGGTCCCACAGTGATGCCATACACATGAAACACAGGCTTCTGATATTAAGAGCACATTAAACCTGGCACAAAATAAGCTTTATCTGAGGGATTCTGCTGCATTAGGAGACATGTCCAGGGGACAGGACTACTTGGGATCTTCTGGGATCTCCCCCAGTGAGACGGGGCTCCATTTCCTTCTAACAGTTATTTGTGAGAGATATCCTATATGAACTTTTGATTTTAAATCCCTCCCTTAGTTTGCATCTTTCCTAAAATAGCATTTAAATGGACAGATTATGACAGCCTGTTGAGGTATTCCATTTACAATATGTCTTACAAAGAAAAGAACTGTGAAAAATGTTTAAAATTTCAAAGGGCAGTAATAATAAGTAATAACTTCTTGAGAAGTGCACAACTCAAGGGAATACTGAAGTTTAGCAAGAGTAAGTTTTGACAAAATACCTTCATTCTGCCCCCCCACCTTTTTTCGATAAGGTATCTGCCTAGCAGATCACAGAAATGTATACACATGGTAGACATGGAGCAGCAAGGATCCCACAAACCAGCCCATGAGATTCTTAAGGAACGTACAGAGAAATAAAGGTGGATTGACAGAGTAAGTGTTGTTTATGGTAGAAAAGAACACTGACTATGTGTTCCATAAGTGACTTCCATAAGTGAAACCCAGAAATCCAGACTGAAGAGAGGTTTGCTTCCAGAAAGTATAGACGAACTTTTTCACACTCTTTTTCTGAGAACGATAGAAAAGTTGTGAGGTAAAACAAAACAAAAAAGAACATCTATTTGAAGACACTGGCGAACGACTAAGGCAAATAAGGGAAGCCCATAGTCAAGATCCAAACTTGGCACTGTTTTTCCTTTTGAGGCATTTGCATATGTGTA
>NW_006793664.1:224207-229986 GCF_000442215.2 Lipotes vexillifer | reverse complement strand
GAAAGGGAAAAGCTGGGAGAATGTATTGACTGAGAGAGCCTGACACACAGAAAGCACCGGCTGTGCCACAGAGCTGAGAGGCTTCAGGGAGAGACTGGAGTCCAGCCTCAATCCGGCAAAGGGACCCTCAGGAAACAGCCCAGGAGTTCAACTGGGATTCTGAAAAGCTCCGCCCTAAGAGAAAGGGTGGACTGGAAATAGACCCACTCTGAGAAAAATGAAGGAAGCCCAGAATTCAGAAAACTCAAACCCTGACTGTATTAAAACTATCTACCCCTGGACTAACGGCCTATAAGAAGCAAAATTAAATCCTCTTTGAAGGATAGCAAGATCATCCCAAACCTCAAATGATCTTTATTCTCTTTCATACATAATATATGGCTCTTAATTAAAAGAAAGCAGCTGTGAGATGTCAAATATTGACCAAAAATCAAGAGAAAAAAACAGACCGAAGAATCCAACATACAGGAAATCTAGATATTGTACTAATTAAGACATGGAATTTTCAAATAACTGTGATTATTTCGTTCAAAAAAAATTATTATATCAACATGCAGAATTTGGGCAAGTAACTAGAAACAAAAAATAAATAGAAATTTTAGAATTGAAAAAATACACAGTGGAATTAAGATGAAACCAATAATAAAAGAGAAGAAAATCCTAACTGGTTTAAAAATTAAGTAATACACTCATATGAGAAATTATAAAGAAATCAGAAAATATTTTGAACTGATTGATAATAAAAATACAAATTCAAAACCTATGGGATGTAGGCAAAAGCCATGCGCAGAAAGTAATTTAGAGCTTTAAGGGCAGATATTAGAAAGTAACAAGGCCCAAAACCGTGTGTCAGTATCTGCTCGAGTTGAAGCTATGTATATGTTTTGACACGGCAATTCCACTCCTAGGTGCATAACCAACAAAAATGTGTACATCTGTGCACCCAAAGACATGTGTAGTAGACACATACACTAAGGCATAATTTTTAACTACCAGCAATTCGAATAAACTCCAATGTACGTCGACAGTAGAAGAAATAAAGAATTCATGGTATCTATACGAAAGTGGACTGCTTTACAGCAACAAAAGTGAATGTAGATGAATCTCAAAATGTTGAACAAAAGAAGCCATCAGTAATCCATGGGGTAGCATTCCAATTTCACAAAGTTCAAAGCAGGCAGAAAATCAACTTAGAGTACTGCCAATAAAGGTCACCTAGTGGGCTTCCCTGGTGGCGCAGTGGTTGAGAGTCCCGCCTGCCGATGCAGGGGACGCGGCTTCGTGTTCCGGTCCGGGAAGATTCCACATGCCGCGGAGCGGCGGGGCCCGTGAGCCATGGCCACTGCGCCTGCGCGTCCGGAGCCTGTGCTCCACAACGGGAGAGGCCACAGCAGTGAGAGGCCCGCGTGCCGCAAAAATAAATAAATAAATAAAGGTCACCTAGTGTCACCTTTAGGGAGAAGGATGATGATGAGGGGATACCATGGGGGCTTCTGGGGGCATATGGCAATGATCTCTGTCATGACCTATGTATTGGGTGCATGAGTTTGTTTACTTGGTGAACAGTCTGTGAGACTCCAAAAGTCAAGGGTAAACAAGCTGTGACCTTAACAGCAGTGTGGTCAAAAAGATTTAGGGTAAAGATCGGCAAACAACCCATGAGGAAGTGTGAGGCACTAGGAAAATCTGACCTAGAAAAGGAAGTGACGTGGCGATGTGAACCGTGGGCATCTTGAAATATGAGGCTGTCTGATGAAGGAGCAGCTAGGCTCAACTCTGGACGTGTATTTCAGCACAACGAGGAAAAGCAAGTTTTCCAGACTCTAATTTTGATGCAGTGTACTAACTGCAAATAATAAAACTGCCCAGAAAAGGAACACACTCTCTCAATAGAAAGAACAATCTCCATCACTCACATGTTCTAACAAAAGCAGAAAGACTACCCATCGGGGATAACTGAAAGGGCTCCTGCATTGAATGCAGAGGGCCGATGACCACAAAGGCCCCTTCCAGATTCTAGGCATACGTTCCACGAAGAACCACAATAAAAAAGTCTTACCCTTAATCGCGTAGTGGAGATCTCAGCTTTTAAGATATCAGGGTCATATTTAGTACTGGATGAAGATCCTGAGAATACTTTCAGAGGGAAAAAAGAAAAAAAAAAAAGTAACTTGTACAAGTTGCATAACTAGTTGTCAACTTGGAATTTACAAACTCTAAAAACAACAAGATTTACATGCTTCTGTGGATACTTACTTAACTTTATAACTCCTTTACTGTCATTCATCAGACACCTAAATATAAAAAGTCATCTTCAAACCTTTATAATTTTTTTCAAGAAAAAGGAATGTTATAAAGACCCCAGCGCCTCATTTTCCTCTGAATTTTATATCTATGGATAAAATCTTAGAGAATCTTATTGCAGACCCAGTTTATCAGAGCTTTGCATTATCCAGAAACTTGTAATTTAAGTAGAACTTCTGGGCCCATCACAGATGCTTCTTTAAACAAGACCAGCTCCAGATTATCAATTTCTGAGATGAGAGAGAGGTCGGTCAACTCAGGTATTCAACAGAAACTTCATTCTAGTTAATAGCTCCGGTCTTAGTTTAGTCCCACTGCAAACATTGTACAAGAGTAGCACAAGGGCCAAATTATTTGCCCTGATCTGAAAAGGTAAACATTAATCCCCCACTGAGGAGACTTTTACCTGGAATGGGGTCGAGGGGTTTTACTGAGAAATCTGATGTGTGCCCTCAGCCTCACGTGGCTCTGAGGGACTCTTCCTGCCCGGGAAGGAACAGGACTCAGAACAAAGTCCCACAGAAACCCAAGTGGCCTTCTATTACCTATGACTTGGTCCCCATTTCTCAGGTCTGAACAGCCACGCTGTACTTACAGCTGGTGCGAGAGCTCGACTTTTCCTTGTAGGCGTCATTTAACCGGACGTATTCATCCAGGGCCAGGGCCAGTCTTTGCTCCTTCACATGGTACAGCTCCTTCTGCGTCCTGAGGGCATCCTGAGCCACGGACAGATAGTCCTTGAGCATTTTCTCCTGTTCCCCCCTCCATTGTTTCCTTGGATCTTCAATCTGTGTGGTTTCTGAAAGTATATTAGGTGGGTTATTTTTCAGAATTTAATGATGTTTTTTTGGTCCATTTATTTAAGCTTTCAAAAAAGTAGCCATCTTTATTTCTTACCTCCTTTAGGTAGTTTATTAGTGGTATGAAGTGACTTCTCCAGAAGTGTGATAGAGTTTTTGTTTTAGTTTACCCATAGCCTCCCCATCTCCACCCCTTTCAGGTCCTTGTCAGCAGTTTATCCTCATTGCCAGTCTCTCAGACACAGTGTTGCCTAAGTAAGCACAGCAGCAGGGCTGTGCTCAGGGCCTTCCTTTCAAGAACTCGCTGGCTCCCCAGTACCTTCAGAATAAAAGCCAAGCTTTTATGGCCCTGTATGATCTGAACCCAGCCTGCTTCCCATGCTTCTGTTCACTCAGTACAGGACTCTTGCCAGGCTGCCCTCTACATCAGCAGTACTCAAAGTGTGGTCTGCAGACCAGCGCCGGTCTGTGAACTCTGTTACGTGTCTGTGACAATAAGTACAGATATCAAGAGTAAACATTTTGAAATGTTTACAGCAATTTCATACAGTTATCCTACATCTGTTGACTCTAATAATACTGGGCCTTGCATTTTGCATTTTTTCAACTTTTCCAATTCATTTTTATTGTTATTTTATAAAAATATCAGTCAGTCCATAATGGCTCAGAAATTTTAAAACAAACAAACACAAAGACCAAACCCCGGTCACGGGTTAAGGAGAATACCCTAAGGCACAGTTCTTGGTTCTGCACTTCTGCACACTAGCCTCACCTAGAGAGCTCTAAAATAAATCCCAGACCAATTAGAGTTTCTGTGGGTGGAACCCAGGCAATGGCAGGTTTACAAGCTCCTCCAGTGATTCCCATGAGTGGCTGTGGCTGAGAGTCTGTGCTCTGCAACAGCTCACATACTGCCTCCTGCATGGAATTATGAATTATTCAAAACATCCCATCCTAAACTTGCTCAAACTTGCCTCCCCTGCCTCACCCACTCCTCCCGGAGGGAACCAAAATAAAGGCTCTGGCCCATGCTTTCCCCTTCACTCCTTCTGCCTCCTGACAGACCCAGGTGCTTCCCCACGTGGCCCTTCATGGTGTGATGTGGCCCCCCTCTCTTGGGAACTGTAAGTAGTACAACTCCTTTCGATGGCACTGACCTATTTGTGTTGTCACTCAGCCACCTCTAGAAATTAAATCCCACGTACAATCAAGACAGATGGGTCATACGGGCTGGCCACTGCATGAACATGAGGACCTACCTCTTCCTGACAAGTTAGGATCGGATAATTAACTTATCAATTTTCTGGAATGTCCAGTGGTGTGTACTGTCTTCAAAATGCTTTGTCTGTGACTCTCAACCTTAATGTACCCCAACTCGGTATTTCTGGTTGCCCCTAAGGACTCCAGTGAGTCAAAATGCAGAGAATGATAGTAGACGATCTGCTGTGACCACAATTATCTCCAGTGGCCAGGTTGGCTCTGGAAATGTTTAACCTGGTCTCCAGGGATAAGTGATAACACTACAGTGGTTCAGACGTGAAGCCTGGGTCCCCGTTGGGCCAAGGGAGGCCTGGGTCAGCCAGGGGCACCGCCACCACTGCCTCAGACCTACAGCCCTCCCTTCCGTCAGTGGTTAGAGAAAACATCAGCGCTTTCTCTAAAGTAGTAAGTATTCGGAACACGAATTTTTAAAGATGTAAATACTTCAATGTGCAAAAGAGGCAAATCTCATGTAATTGTGGGGAAAAATACGCTAGAGTCAATGTTCAAAGAAGATATGCAGGAGGGGGCAGTGCTGGACAGACAGCCCCCCGGCCAAGAATCTTCAAGGGCATCGTCACAAGGGGCAGGCTCGGCATCTGGGCAACACGGAGAGTAGACCGTGATCAGCCAGTAAGAGCCTAAACGTCTCCATTTTAAATATTCCTTATAACTCAGGTCTCTGGCTATCCAAACATGTAATATTTACAACCATTTCCAATATTTCTATATATGAATGCAAACTGACTCAAAGCACAGAGAATTCATCCTCTAACAAACAGAAATTTATGGTCTTAACTGTGGATGACCCACAATAATCCTCACCTCCTAGTGTGCACACCCCTGAATACCGGCTAGCGTGAGCGACTTGCTTCGAACGAAGAGCACAAAGAGACTGGGTGTCACTAGAGACCAGGCTACAAGAGGCTGTGACTGCCGTCGTGCCCTCTCTGCCTGGCCCTCCTTGGCTTTTTTGCTCTAGTGAAGCCAACTGCCAGGTTACACGCCATCCTATGCACGTAGCGAAGAGAGGGAGGCGACGGCCGGCAGCAGACAAGGAACTGAATGAATCGTGCCAGCTACCACACAAGTGAGCCTGGAAGCAGGCCTCCTCCGATCATGCCTGGGGGTGACGCAGCCTGGCTCACACCTCGAGGACACACTGTGGGAGACCTGGAGCCAGAGGACCTGGCTCAGCCTTGCTTGGCTTCAGCGCCCGCAGAGACGACGAGATAATAAATGTACCTTGTTACAGTGAGATATATAACTAGGAAACTAACCAAATAAAGAGATGATACAAATTGAAAGTGCGCATGAAAAACTTGAAATGTTCATACATTATAATAGCTATAGCAAGATACATACTTCCAGTTCTCTCTCAATACCTTTAGAGGTTTTACCTAATCATATTTCCC
>NW_006793664.1:221991-224197 GCF_000442215.2 Lipotes vexillifer | reverse complement strand
TACATATTGGCGAACTGGCATACTTTCAATAAAATGCTTGTCAACAGCTAAATTGCCACAAAACCCTGAAAGTAACACTGACTGACACTTAAATGAATAAAGTACAATGATAATAATAATAATAAACTATCAGCATTTGTTTTGGATACATCAGCAGAAACACTCCAGTCGACTGGTTTAAATACTGGATGCTACAAGAGACTCAGCAGGAAACATTGACATTTCCAATATACCGCCCCATTCAAATATGAACTACAAAAGTGGGTTCCCAGAGGCACCTTTGAAGAAGCCTTCATAAAGCAAGATTGTGCTTCATCTCCATCAGTTATATTTGCTGAATAGATCTGTGAAGAATATTTATTAAATGTAAATACTCAAAAAGGTATATTATACAAACGTGCTATTTTTTTATTAAGACCTGGTGGCCTTGGGATATCACTGTATTACGATGCAATATAATTTGCATGTTGTCTACTATATGAAAGAAGTAATATATCACATACTGTTCAAATGTCACGCACCTCAAGGGAATTCACATTCCATCAGTTTTACAGATGTGGAACTTCATAGATAGAGAACACGTTGTGAGTTACAAGAGCTTATCAGGGGAGATGACATTAGACTCTTCAAAGGAATATTATTGCTGTCTCTCATGCACATTTCTATTCTTTCTGCTGTGCTCAGGAAGAATGAATGAGATGAATATGAGTAACTCTCCTTATTTTCCTTTATAGACACTATCTGCTATGTTTACTTATCTGCTTGTCCTACAGACAATTGAGCCTCTACTGCGTGCACTAGGGAAAACAAGATGTTCAGGTACGATCCCTCCTCCCAAAGAAATGACAAAGTAAGGAAGAAATTGTGACACAGGCATTGAAACAGCAACAACGACAACAACTGTTTTATATGGTAGAAAATGGCGAGAGCCCCGAGAAGAGAAAGGTCAATTGCCACAGAAGTTTAGAGACACGGGAGTTTCCTCTGGCTGAAAAAGTAAGGTCCCATGGAACAGGCAGTGATTAAGAAGGGCTTTGAAAGGCCCCAGACAAGAGGCCCTTCAAGGACCAAACCCCTGTTTGCCGCTCCAGCCGTTTTCCCCAGCCTCATTCACACCAGCCTCAGCCGCGATGAATTTCTTTTCTTTCCTTCATTGAGTCCTGCTTCCTGAGGCCTCTTCAGACCTCTGGCTTTACTTGTGGGCCTTCCTTCTTCCAGGCAGTTTCTCCTCCGAACTCCCAAAGCCTACCCCCTCCCCTGGCCTGTTAACTCATTCATCCTTTGGGTTATGAGCTTAAAGCGCCTTCTCTATGTAGCTGCAGCCATATGCCCTTCAGAATGGATATGGTGCTTCACTTGTTCTCCTTTGTTCTGCTAGCGACGGTGGTACTAGAATTCTGCTCTACTTTCTCACTTCTTCCCCAATACTCCAAGAGGGACTACAGATGCCTTCTCGAACGTCAGGTTAATAAATATGAAACTCATTTTGTAAGCAACAGTATGCAGTAGAAAGGTTCTAAGTAAGGGCATGAAAGGATCTTAGCTATATTTTAGGAAGATCATCTGAGAGAAATGTGAGGTTCTATTATCAAAAGAGTTGATATGATTGTGCAGGAAATTTTGTGGATGAAAGATTATATATTAAGTTAAAAAAAGCAGTTTATAAAACTGTATGTAGGGCTTCCCTGGTGGTGCAGTGGTTGAGAGTCCGCCTGCCGATGCAGGGGACACGGGTTTGTGCCCCAGTCCGGGAAGATCCCGCATGCCGCGGAGCGGCTGGGCCCGTGCGCCATGGCCGCTGAGCCTGCGCGTCCGGAGCCTGTGCTCCGCAACGGGAGAGACCACAACAGTGAGAGGCCCACGTACCACAAAAAACAAAAAACAAAACAAAAAACTGTATGTATGTAATATAACCCCACTTGATGTATACAATATATTGAACACTCGTGTGTGTGTGTGTGTGTGTATCAATATGAAAAAGTCTGGAAGGATACACACTACAAGATTTAGAATACTTGATTATCTCTGAGTAGTATGAATATAATTTCTTCCTTTTATTTACCCACATTTTCTACTTTTCTCCTATCATATCTATTACTTCTATTAAAAAATATTTTTTAGGGCTTCCCTGCTGGCACAGTGGTTGAGAGTCCACCTGCCGATGCAGGGGACACGGGTTTGTGCCCCGGTCCAGGAAGATCCCACA
>NW_006793664.1:196774-221895 GCF_000442215.2 Lipotes vexillifer | reverse complement strand
AAAAAAAAAATATATATATATATATATATATATATATATATTTTTTTTTAATGGGAAAGGCACAAGGCAATGAGGGTCTGAATTAGGAAAATGGCAGTGAAAATGAGGCTAAAGGAGCAAATCTGAAAATATAGAGGAAAAAATCAACAAGAATTGACAAGATGATTCTACATTTTTCAACTCAGTAACCATGAGGACTATGTTTCGAAAAATAATAAAGTCAAAGGGAAAACCGAAGAATCCCATTTTGTACTTGTTTGTTTTAAAGTTTCAATGGCAAAATAGGTAGCAGTGTCCTACAATTGGAAATGTTTGACAAATATTAGGACAATCAGAGCCAGAAAGGCAGATAGAAGGGTCATTCACATAGTAATGGCAAAGGATGGTACTGCTGTAGATAAAGGACAGCATGCTGGGGGAGGTGGGTAAGGCCACATCTTCGGGGAGTGACAGGATACAGGGACTCTCAAAAGGAATATGAGGCAAATGAGAGAAAGAAGGAACAGTGAAGTGAGGAAAACAACAGGTTTAAGAAGAAAGGCGTAGTTATCTACATCAGCTCTATATCCAGAGGGAAGAGACGGATGACTGACTAAGAAGAGGTCCCTGAACTTGACAACTATATGAAATATGTAACATATCACTTATCAGTGATGTTAACTAATAAGTGTTAGTATCACTACCAGCATAATATGTTCTACTTGGATATTTTAAGTATCTAAATTTTTTCTTTATAAAATATGTTAACAGTTTATCCTCCTAGGAAAACATAAAGGATGAAATAAATCAGAGATGAAGTAGAAGGGTCAAAAATTTATTTCGTTTCTCCTAAAGGAAACAACTCCATATTAAATAGCATATACACCTGAGGAACTTTCATCAAACCTGAACACATGTGCTGCTTCAAAGCTAACACAGAGGAGTTTGATTCAGGGTAATATGAAGTACACACCACCCAATCTCTCCGAGACAGCATGGGGAAAGATGAGAGAGGAGAGCTGAGCTACTGTCTATTTAAGTTTGTTGCCTGTTTTTTGTTTTTTTTTTTTGCGGTACGCGGGCCTCTCACTGCTGTGGCCTCTCCCGTTGCGGAGCACAGGCTCCGGACGCGCAGGCTCAGCGGCCACGGCTCACGGGCCCAGCCGCTCCGCGGCATGCGGGATCTTCCCGGACCGGGGCACGAACCCGTGACCCCTGCATCGGCAGGCGGACTCTCAACCACTGCGCCACCAGGGAAGCCCTGTTGCCTGTTTTTAAATTGGTTTGTTTGTCCTTTTAATGTTGATTTCCAGGAGTTCTTATATATCCTGGCTATGGATATATAAGATATGTGTACAATGAATATTCATCTGTGATATTGTGTGTATCAGTAGTATATTCCTTAAAAATACCGTGAGTAAAAGATTCCGTTCACAAATTGAACACACACTCCATTTATATGAAATTCTAGAACAGGCAAAGCTAAGGTGTGATGATAGACATCAAAACAATTTGCAGCAGTGGGGAGGGGGTGACTGGCAAGGGGCAGGAAAGAACTTTCTGGGGGCGGGGTGAGAATATCTTGTATCTTGATTGGCTGGCAACTACAAAGGAGTATACATTTGTCAAAATTCATTGAAATACCTACTTAAAATCTGTGCATTTTCTTACATGTAAATAAGACCTTAATTACTAAAAGACAAAAAAGTTAAGGTACAACTCTGACCCTATCAAAAAGTGATTTGCTTCTGGCTGTAGTGATAATATCAAAACCTTACAAACAGTATTTCATAATTACCTTCTAGTTAGTTACAAACACCCCCATCAATATCTACACCCCGACTCCGCACACACAGCCGCTAAAAGGTGAATTCTATCACAAAACACTTAGGGCCTAAAATAACTATCACTGTCAAGGTCAAAACTTTTACTTCTAGATATTTAACAGTGTTACATAGAAATAGTATTAAACAGCCAAGCAGTCTTAATTTCATTTTTTTATTGAAATAAGGAGAAAATAATGCTGAAACTATACAATGTCAAGACACAACATATGTGTAGACCAGCTGCTAAGAGAAGATAATACAATTTGCTCCCTAACTATTTCATAGGAATGTCTTTAAGATTAGTGAGATAACAGACCAGGTCCTTTTTAGGGGGATAACTACCTGCTGTGGGTAATTGGGGTACTTTAGGGCACAGTAAATCCATCAGGTCACTGGGGTACCATTACTGTACCAAAGCAAAATGCGAGATTTAAATGTTTATGTTCTGACAATCAAGTTTTGAAGTATTCAGAGTAGTGCTTTCTGAAGCATAATTTATAACTGAAATGCACTTCAACTTCTTTCAAAATAAACAGAAAGCTTTTAATCTGTGAGTTAAACAATAAAGCTCTTCTTTGTTCTTACATGTAAGAGTTTATCATCATACTAGGCACCCAAAGATAGAAAAATAAAGATGCAGTCACTGTGCACAAGAAGCTCACAATTTAGTGAGGAAAAACATACAAATAAATAATTTAAATGTAATATAACAAGTGCTATTTTAAAATCCTTAAGTACCTGGTACTGAGAAATACCTGCACAGGGTAACTAATTCAGAATGGGGTGGGGACTTGCAAGGTGGAGGGTCAGGTGCCAGAGAAGGCCTCTGGGAAACAGTGGGCGGACGGACCCTAGAAGGATATGGCAGTCGGCCGAAAGGGAAGGCCTGGGGGCTGGGCAGAGAGTGACCAGGGCTAGAACCAACAAATGCAAAGAAAGGCAGAAAGCCAAGGAAGCACAAGGCACAGCTGGAGTGTCGTCCCGTGCCAGGGAAGGACAGGGCAGGAGATGAAAATGGAGGCCGGTGGGGCAGACTGGAAAGAGCCTCACAGTAAGGAAGCAAATATATGCATCTGGAACTCTGGACGAGCCCTAAGAGACAAATGTGGCCATCACCCAAGGAGATCTGCAGGCTGCAAAGAGAAGACGATTACAGAAATCTTGATACCAGGTACAGGTGAAGAAGAGATGGGCAAAAGAGAATGGCAGGAGCAGCCAGGTATGCCAAATAAATTCCAACAGAAGGTGGAAATCCAAAGGGGTAAAGAGCAAGAGGGAGTAGCCCATGGGGGCAGGGATCTGTCAGATCAAGACCAAGGAAGACAGTCTGCGGCACTGGGATTCCGTCACCTGTGGGGTCTCAGGCGACCTCGGCAAGAGCGTTTTGTGTGAAATCATGGCCAACAATGGAGGAAGGGAAGTCCATGGGGGCTGTGTGTGGTTTTTAGTGAGTTTCCCGGTGAAGGGAAAACAGATGACATGCTGTAAGGGACGGGGGTTGAAAGATTGTTTCAAGTAGGAGTGAGCAAGAGAGTGAGAATGAGAGAAAGTGAGAAGGAGGGAGGGAGGGGGGGAGAGACTGTTATTATTTGTTTTTTCTTTTGGTAGTTTTGGTTTGGTTTCATTTTGAGAGTCTCCAGTGTTTAAAGACTAAGATGAAAAGGACAAAAAGCCTGGAACGTTGAACTTAAAATGGAGGTGGGAGGGGTGTTAAAAAGGTCCTTTTGATTTTTATTCCATGTATGTTAGTCCATTTTTTTTTTTGCGGCACGCGGGCCTCTCACTGTAGTGTGGCCTCTCCCGTTGTGGAGCAAAGGCTCCGGACGCGCAGGCTCAGCGGCCATGGCTCACGGGCCCAGCCGCTCCGCGGCATGTGGGATCTTCCCGGACCGGGGCACGAACCCGTGGTCCCCTGCATCGGCAGGCGGACTCTCAACCACTGCGCCACCAGGGAAGCCCAGGAGAAATTTTTAAAACCAGAAAATAACTGGTAAAGATACTACCTAGGAGAGAAGGATGGGACCCAGAAGTTATTAAGCAGGGTCTTGGGGGTTGAGGTGGGTGATTCAGAAGAACACCTCTTCCACTGAGAAAAAGCAGAGAGCCCTGGAGGTGGGTTTAGAAGCTGAAGAGACTGTTGACAATGGGAGGGAAGTTGAGCTAATTAATTTTCTCATTTTGGTGCCATGAGAACTTATTTCCATTGAATCAGGAGAGGAAGGTTTGTTTCTGGTTCCCTAAATATTATTTAAGGAAAAAAAGCTAATCTTTTATCCATATAAAATAAGCATAAAAGTGAGATTTAAATAACCATACGTCTGTTCGTTGAAAAACTGACTTAATACCTCCAAGACCTTGCTCCTTTCAACCCCTCTATCTCACCTACCTGTGAGAATTAGACAATGTCACAGCCCTCAAACCTATTCCACCACAACTAAGCTACTCACACTGTTACCTGTAGGGCCCCCGCCCAAGGCATAAGCAACACTCAGCACCCGGGCTTCTCGAGAGTCAGCTTCTCTGGCTCCCTGGCTGCCTCCGGGTGGGGTGAGCATTTTATTATCCGTGCTTGGTGGTCTTCTAGGCAGAGCACCCCCTTTCAGTATAAATTACTGGAAGTGAGGCGTTCATCTCAACTCACTTTCACTGAAGCCTCACACTAGGTCACCTGGAGGCACGCATGCAGCCTTCCCACCCGACTGGCTGTCCGGCCCACGGCCTTTGGCCTCTGCAAACTTCAGAGCGGAGCAGCCCAGTCACTTCTGGAACCTTCCCAGTCACGCTGGGAGAGGAGCATTTGCACAGGTAAAGAAAGATACCGACAGGGAATCTGTGCAAGGATATTTTCACAAACTCGATACGTGATGTGAACATATTTCACATATTTATCATTCTTAGATTTCTAAGAGATCACTTCTATAAATATGGGCTTTTTATGCCTCTCAAAATCTTTATCATATATCTAGACAAGGGCAGCAGCAAGCCGTCAGTCGTAAATGAACATCAAATAAAACACTTTTCTATAATGATATTATTCCTAAAGATATTAATGAGTACTTATTAAAAAAAATTTTAATGTAATGATAGACCTAAGAATATTAAGATAATGGAGTATAAATTCATTATGTATTCCTAAGAACCTATAAAAATAAAATGATTATTTTTAAGTGAAATAAGCAAAATGAATATCAGTGAGTATTACATACGACCATCTGAATAAATTTTTTATAGGGGTGGCTAGAGAGCTAAACAGAAATAGAAACACATACACACAATATAAAAAACATACAAGAAATATTACTTCAAGTACGTGTTTTAAAACGTTGTTTACAGCCACAGTGATCCTCTGCCCTAGGCTTACCATGACAGGGATGTGACAGATCTAAACGCTGTAACAGTGAGAGGTGCTCCTCTTCCAACCACAGAGAAATCAGGAAGCAGAAACAAGACAAGGTTCTGGTCTTTTCACCACAGCTACAGCTGCGTCTTCCAGAGTCGCTGGTGAGTGTCAAGCCCTCCCTGGACCCCACCGGCACACACGCAGCTGCGCCATTAGACCAGGCTGCACCCATGCCCGCCTCTTTCCATGGCAAGGACAAGAAAGGGGGAACCCCACCCGGAAGGCCCAGTGGCCATGGAAAGAAGAGACAGATGGCTCATGGTCTCCACAGGCCCTAGACGTGCGCTGAAGAAAACTCACGCCCTAACAGGCAGGCAGACAGGCAGACCAGACCCCTTTCTCCCTCTCTGCCCCCATCAGCCTAACTCTACACACATGCCCCAACTTCCAAAATGGACATTTCAGTTAAATATTAGTCACTGGAAAGCGGGGGTTTAAAATAAAGAAATTCACTTTGTAAAATGTTTACTCTTTTGTATGACTCTAGATTTTCCGATATGCTTGCTCGTACCAAAGAGGAAAACTTACTGTTTATGTGATCGATGTAGTAGACACCAATCTGAGGGTCAAACCCGGCTTCCCATCCCCACGGCAGCTCATCACCAACGCAGTCAGCAAACGACAAGGGCTTCGTTAGCCTGTAACAAACCAGAATAAAGGTACAGGTGATTCTTTCCATCTAACTGCGTATGTTTAAATCCAGCACCCTACCCACGTGCTAAGTGTCCAGGCTGCGTTTCCTTTTTCTTCTTGATTGTTTCTAGAGTTTGCACTACTGTGTCTGAAATCTTTAAAGAAAAAAAACAACAAGGCTGAAATGCAGAGATGAGTATCCAAAAAAGTAGGAATAAGTCATAATACCCTTTGGAAAGTTCACAGCTTAAGATTGGGAGACAAATCTGTACAGTAAATAAATAAGGCCATCTTAAATCAGGGAGAACGCCAAGCTGAGGGGTCAGGAGGGCTGGAATCTAGCTTGAGCTCTGCAGCTAAATAGCCATCTCAGTGAAAAGAAAAGTTTGTCCCAGCATTCAAGCACCAGCATCATGGGAATCATCACACCAGTACCTCTAAAACGAGATATGCATCAGGCTACACTAACTTCAGATTTGGATGCTCTTTTATGTATTAACTCGCCTGCAAGGTCCACAAAGAGCTCTCTTTGAAAGGAGAGACATCAGATCTTATTTTTATACTTATATTTTTATACCTGTACTTAACAGTCTCTCAACAAAATATTTAATGGAATCAAACACACAAAGTATTTCTATTATCAATGTGATCTCACCTTTTGAAACTGCTTTAAACTTTCTCTTTAAGCCTTAAAACTAATCGGGAAACTAGTTACCTAAGCGGAGTACAGGTTTCAGAGTTAATTATGGGTTGATTTTCTCTCTCACTTCCTTCATTTTCGCATCTGAGATTTTCCCTGGCTGTTAAAGCAGCTGCAGGCAGGCCGGCACCACAGACTGGTGACCGCCCTGCTGTAGGGTGGCCAACTTCAGGTGACATCTCTGCTAATTTAATGCACTGGCACCACCAGCACAGTTCCTACATATGAAATCACCTGGAGTCTCTGTGATCCATGCTAGTGAATATCAGTGATTTCACAGCACAACTGAAATACAGGTCATTCCCAGAATCACATCACTCATCAGAATAATGAACTGCGTCATGTACCCTTCAGAACGCTGGGAGAAAAACATGAAAAGGAGGGAAGCCCTTTCTTCCCAGGTGTGGCCTGCCAACAGCCCTCCTCCAAGGACGTAAAACACCAAGGGATGAAAGAAAGAAGTGTCTCATTTTCTCTCAACCTTCGCTAAGCGTGAAATTCGCTTCTGGAGACGGCTGCAGGGATCCTGGCTTTCACGAACACTGGCTGACTCAGTCACCACACTGATTCACTGTGAGACCTCCTGACTGGGCAGCTTTCTCTACCTCAGTTTCCTTCTCTTCATTTTAAGTGGTGATCACACCCCCTATCTTCTCCCTGCAATTTAACTACCTGCTAAGATTAATGGGAGGATGAAAAGGGATTAACTCAGGAAAGTGTCTAGGACATGGTTAAGCAGTCAATAAATGTTAGTGACTATGAATCCAAGCATCACACATGAATCCTCTCTTTCACTCTCCAGAGGAACCAAGTCTGGGAGCACAAGGTACAGCAGTGTTTCTCAAAGTCTAGTCCCCACAACCAACAGCGTCCACATCTGGGAACCGGTTAGAAACAAATCCTTGGGCCCTCTAGTATAGTATATGCCTACAGGATCAGAAACTCTAGGGCCCAGCAATGTATGTTTAATCAAGCTTTCCAGGTAATTCTAGAGAATCTGGCTCAGAAGTTAAGAACTTGAAATTTGAGATCCAAGGGACCTGGATTCAAATGCTTTTTCTGCCATCTTACAACGTGGGGCAGGTTATTAACCTGAAAAGCCCCTGTTTTCCAATCTATTATTTTTTAAAAAGGTAGGGACTGGGGGAGATCATGAAGCTTAAATGAGAACCAAACGGTGTAATGCCTGATAAGTGGAAAGCTTCCATATGCAGTAGATGAGTGAAATGAAACTTAGACATGTTAAGCAATGCATCCAAATATGGCAATCTGCCATATTCGCTTTGCAAACCTGGAGTCGATTTGAACTTAATCTGAGTCCGAAAACTGGCTCTTAGAATTATGCTCAAATCCCACCTTATATCATAAAAACTGGGCAGGAAAATTGAGTTTTCTTTTGACAAAGGAATTAGATACTATGTATATCAAAAAATCCCTGGGACTTCCCTGGTCGTGCAGTGGTTAAAGAATCTGCCTGCCAATGCAGGGAACATGGGTTCCATCCCCGGTCTGGGACGATCCCACATGCCGCAACTAAGCCCGTGCGCCACGACTACTGAGCCTGCGCTCTAGAGCCCATGAGCCACAACTGCTGAAGTCCGCGCAGCTAGAGCCCGTGCTCTGCAACAAGAGAAGCCACCGCAATGTGAAGCCCGCGCACCGCAACGAAGAGCAGCCCCCGCTCGCCGCAACTAGAGAAAGCCTGCGCGCAGCAATGAAGACCCAATGCAGCCAAAAATAAATAAATAAATTTATTTTTAAAAACCCTCCCCACACCATGGAAAGTGGCCTTGTCTTCATACTCTGTCTGTAAGACTGAGCTTCGACCACCTGATTAGACAAAGCCCCTTGCGTATCATTCTGCTCGACGATTCTCTTTCCTTAATCTCCTCTATCTCTGCTGTCTAAAAGGCACATGAACCCTAAAGAAATAAAAAAGGAGACATGGAAATGGTACGTATAAATGACAAAAGAGAGACATTACACAAGTTTTGTCCTGGCACCAAAGCAACATGTTTAAGCATGAGTATGATATGAATATACTTATTACTTTTAGAATTAGAAGTCACAAAAGTTTCAGAACATGCAGTATGATTACAAGTTATGGTAACTGGATTACACTTGGAAATAATCCATCTTTTCCTATTTATTGTTCAACAGATAATAAGCACTTTATTAACTGTCACTGTTCTAACACTAGAATTACATCTATAAGTGAACTCAGTTAAAAATTCAGACGTTTCCCGTATGGACACCAAGGGGGGGAAAGTGGCGAGATGAATTGGGAGATTGGGATTGACATGTATATACTAATATGTATAAAATAGATAACTAATAAGAACCTGCTGTATAAAACATAAAATAAAATTCAAAAATTAAAAAAAAAAAAATTCAGACGTTTCCATTCCTGGAATTTTAACGTAAAAGCTTCCTTGCAGTGTTACTGCAAAAAGCAGTTTAATACTGTATTTTCTGTAACTGGATAAATACAGATCTTTTCTCCACACCCTATCAATAAGTAAAACCATTAAATACATATTTATAAATGTCAAATTTTTAATTCTTATCCAAATTATAAAACATAAATAGAATAACATTCTCAGATACCAAACAAAATGAATCACTCAAATATACTGCTATCCTGATAAAGAAAACATATTACTATGATATACTAAGAAGTAAGATGAAACAAGAAGAAATAACAGATGTATTCCAAAATTAGACACAAACATGACTTAGAACAAATACGGTGAGCCGAAATGTTGATTAGCTTCTAAATTCCTTCCTCTTGTTTTGCACAAGGAACCTCTGAAACAGTCAGTCTTCCCTTGATGTTAAGGAAGTAAAAAATGGACGGAGTTTGTTGGTTCCCCACAAAGGAGCAACAGCATGCAGAAGCCCTGAAATTACGGACCGTCTTTATGCAAAATTCCAGAGATTACTCTTTGCTTAAAAAACAGTCTTCCTTTGCACCATGACTAATGTGAAGAAAATGGCAATTTACTGCAGCACTTTGCCACAGTTTACATACAAAATTTGAACTTTGCAAGGTATTTCCTCTCCTTGTGGGCATTATATCATTCTTTTATACAACGTGCCATTTAGTATTTATTGTCAGGCCACGGATCCCTGTCCTGTGTGACATGAGGTGCCACACACAGATGAATTTACTCTTCCCAATTACACAACGGTGAATACTGCTGTGTGTGCAAGCACACATCCAGAAACGATGACTTTGCGCTAACTGCAACCGAGTTTGTGCTTATTGCACTAAACGAAACGGCACTTGACAGAGAAAACCATTTTCAGGTTAATAAAACTCTTGCCACGGTTCCAGCCTCCCAAATGTACAGTTTAGCTTGAATGTTAAAGGTCTGAAGAGTTATTTTTCCTTCACAGCCTCTGCTGCTGCCGTGTTTTAACTGAAACTCAAGGCAGAGTTCGCATCGTCGACTAGGTCTCTGATCGCTACAGAATCGGCCCACACAAACCCGCCTGAATTGCTCCAAGAGAACGGGGAAGGAATTCAAGATGAGATTCACAATGTGAATTTTACAGGGAGGGTAAAATACCAGAAATCTCTCTATAGTTCTGAGAGAATTTTAATTTATAATGTTGCTGATTAGTCCCCTAAAAACAACTTCTTATCTGTTTCGATCACTATCCTAGGCAGGGAAACCAGCAACGCAAAGGTACAAAATGAGGGGAATGCCAGGGATGAGTAACAGAGGTAGCAGAAAGAAACCGGCTTTTAAGAATACAAACCTCTTCAGAGGAGGGTAACGCAGTTAGTTCTGGGTCTTTGGGGAAATTAGCTTAAATTCTTCTCAAAGGGTCACATTAGATAGGAGAGAACTGCCAGATGGGCAGGCCTGGACCTGGGGCAATGGGTCAGGCAGTAGACTGCTGCCCTGGGTTTGAACGGCTCATGCAGGGTTACTAGCTGGTAAGTGGCGTCTAACCGGGCTCATTTCTTTAGACTGAGTCCATCATGTCCTCTTGGACCTCCTTGTGCTCAGACAGGTCCCCTCTACGTGGGCTCTAGATCTGGTCTTCCTACAGTTTATACCCACTGGTGCCAAAGAGCATCAGTTTAATCCCTCTTCTACATGATGGGCTTTCAAATATTTAAACACAACCATCTTGCTTCCCAAGTCTGCTAGCCTGGAACCCGGATGCCCCATCCCCTCGCCGTTTCTCGTATCTCTCCTCCACTCAAAAGCCTGCCCATCTCCCGCCCTTAATCCCATCCGCTTCTCCCTGCTCTGCAACTTCACTCCATCCGTTAATCAAGGGTTAATCTCCTCTCACACAGCTAATGCCTTCCTCCTCAGCCTACAGATATACAGGACTCAATCCCCCCTACCCTTCAAAATGCCTTCCCTCAGATCTCCTGGCTCCTCTTTTGACATTTGCTTCCTAACCGTTCACTCTATCTGACCTAGGGATTTTAGATCTGGAGGACCTAAAATCTCCCTTATGCCACCTAACCTAATTCTCTAATTCCTTCATGAAGAGACTCCTGAAAGGCAACATTTGTGAGTAATCACCTCTGAAAGTGCACATGGCTTGTGCTGTTGCTTTGGGGACCCAGACATTACTTGTCAAAATGTCAATAACAATATTCTATGTAAGAAAAAAAAAAAAAAAAGTTCTGGAGGGAGGAGGTGGGAGTGGGTCTGGGCTTTAAGACGGCCCTGCAGATGAGGGACAGACGGCTATTGCTGCCTGAGCGCGTCCACAGCTGTGCCCACGTCATCGTGGGCCTTTGTACCAGAAACCTTCGCAGAAGAGGCTCCAAAGAAGTAAAAAATAAGACCCGATCACAGGAGAGAGGAAAAACACACACCAAGGACACGCAACTCTTAAATTCTTTGATCTTTGGATCTGACCAAAGATCAAAAGCGGCTTTTAAAAAATACTCTCTTCACATGATTTGTAGACTGAATAGCAATTTCTAGGTAAAACTATATGATTTATACATATAGAATGTAATTCTTAAACAGGAGGTTATAATATGATTCAATTTAATTGTTTATACTGTCTGCCTCCTTTAGTTAAAAAGAAAAGGTGGGGGACTTCCCTGGTGGTCCAGTGGTAAAGAATCGCCTTCCAATGCAGGGGACTCGGGTTCTATGCCTGGTCAGGGAACTAAGATCCCACACGCCGCAGGGCAACTAAGCCCGCGTGCCACAGCTATTGAGCTCGCGCATCTCAACGAGAGAGCCCCTGTGCCGCAAAACTACAGAGGCCACGAGCCCTGGAGCCTGTGCGCCACAACCAGAAACGAGAAAACCTGCACGCCACAGCTAGAGAGAAGCTCGCGCGCCTCAACCAAGACCCGACACAGCCAAAAAATAAAGAAAGAAATAAAGAAACTAAATTAAAAAAAAAAAAAAAGAAAAGAAAAGTTGGTGCTAACAAGGCCAAAATTGTGGATGCCATCTCCCACAAGGGCTCTTTAATACAACACTGGCCCAGAAATGTTGAGTTACAGCAGTGGTTCTCAGACCTAAGAGCACATCCCACTTATCTGAAAAGCTTATTAAAACAGATTACCGGGCCCACTCCCAGAGCTTCTGACTCAGCAGATCGGGGGTGGGGCCTGACCTACTAGGACTTGCATTTCTGACAGCTTCCCCAGTGATGCTCGTGCTGTTGGTCCCTGGACCACACTTTGAGAACCACTGGTTAAAGGGCACAAATTACAGCCTAATACACCCAGGTGATGGAGAAAAGGAGAACAAACTGAATTTAAAAAGGAACCTGGGACTTCCCTGTTGGCACAGTGGTTACGAATCTGCCTACCAGTGCAGGGGACACGGGTTCGAGCCCTGGTCCGGGAAGATCCCACATGCCGTGGAGCAACTAAGTCCGTGCACCACAACTACTGAGCCTGCGCTCTAGAGCCCACGAGCCACAACTACTGAGCCCACGTGCCACAACTACTGAAGCCCACGTGCCTAGAGCCTGTGCTCTGCAATGAGAGAAGCCACCACAATGAGGAGCCCGCGCACCACAACGAAGAGTAGCCCCCTCTCGCCGCAACTAGAGGAAGCCCTCGTGCATCAACAAAGACCCAACGCAACAAAAAATAAATTAATTTTTAAAATTTATTTAAAAAAGGAACCTGGAAGCAAAAGCCTATGCTTCAGAAATATCTCTGTTGGGGCTTCCCTGGTGGCGCGGTGGTTGAGAGTCCGCCTGTTGATGCAGGGGACGTGGGTTCGTGCCCCGGTCCGGGAAGATCCCACATGCCGCGGAGGGGCTGGGCCCGTGAGCCACGGCCGCTGAGCCTGCACGTCCGAAGCCTGTGCTCCGCAACGGCAGAGGCCACAACAGTGAAAAAAAAAAAAAAAAAAAAAAAAGAAATATCTCTATTATGAAAACTATGAAATGTTTAGACAAAATTAATGGCTTAATAATTCTCAGATTTGGGCCACTTCATTTAATTTTAAGTAAACTTTTTATTCCCTCAAGGAACATTCAAATAATTTTAAAATAAGTTCTTAAAAAGAAAGGTTTTCTTTTTCTCTCATATATGAAATACATAGTAACAAGTATTCAACATCATTATTCATGAGGGAAATGCAAATCAAAACCACAATGAGGTACCCACTAGGGTGGCTATAATTTAAAAAACAGAAACAGGGCTTCCCTGGTGGCGCAGCTGTTGAGAGTCCGCCTGCCGATGCAGGGGACACGGGTCCGTGGACATGGATGGGTTGGTGCCCCGGTCCGGGAAGATCCCACATGCCGCGGAGCGGCTGGGCCCGTGAGCCATGGCCGCTTACACTGCGCGTCCGGAGCCTGTGCTCCACAGCGGGAGAGACCACAGCAGTGAGAGGCCCGCATACCAGAAAAATAAAATAAAATAAAATAAAAATAACAGAAACAACAAGTGTTGATGAGGATGCAGACAAATGGGAATGTTGTGCACTGTTGATGGGAATGTAAAATGATTCAGCCTCTATAGAAAACAGTTTGGAAGTTCCTCAAAGAGTTAAACATAGAATTATTGCATAACCTCACCATTCCACTCCGAGGCAAATAACTAAAAGAACTGAAAAAAGGTACCCAAACAATTTCATGTATGCACATGTTCATAGCAGCACCATTCACAATAGTCTAAAGGTGGAAAGAACTCAGACTTCCATCAATGGATGAATGGATAAACAACGTGTGGTATATTATTATTCAGCCATAAAAAGGAATGAAGTACCTATACATGCTACAGTGTGGATATACCTCCAAACATTACATTAAGTGAAAGAAGCCAGAACGAAGGTCACATATTATAATTCCATGTATATAAAATATCCAGTATAGATAAATCCATGCAGACGGAAAGTAGTTCAATGGTTGCCAGGGGCTAGGGAGAGGGGCAAATGGGGAGAAAGTGCTCAGCGGCTACTGGAGTGATGGAAATGTTTTGGAACTAGACAGAGGTGGTGGTTGAACACCACTGTGAATGTATATACGCCACCAAATTGTTCACGTTAAAGTGGTTAATTCTGTGTTATGTGAATTTCACCTCAATAAATTGTTTAAAAAAATTAGTAACAAGTTATAACAATGCCAAGACTCCAAGTGAATATTTGGAGTAAGTAAAATAATAAAAATATGGGAAAATGTTCAACTTCACTAATAATAAAAAGAAATGCCAAATGAAACAATAATGAGGCTTAATTTTAAGTCTATTAGGATATCAAGTTTTTGTTTTGTTTTGCTTTGTCCTAAGGATGAAATTCAGCTGTGGTGAGGATGTGGGAAATCAGTTACTTTCATTTATTGCTGGTGATTCTGTAACTTGATACATCCTTTTAAGAAACAGTTTGGCAGTATTAAAAAACCATTAAAGTCTTGATTCCACTTAACCCAGGAACGCTACTCTTACACAGTGTCCCCCGAATCCTGTCCCGCCTGACCACCTCCACAGAGACTCAGGAGTCACCTCAGGCACCTTTACTACACTCTCATTTCTCGACCGACTTCTCAAAGGCAGGGCCTCTGCACCCGTCTCTGCATCTCTAGCCCAACGCCTTCCTCGTACGCAGTTGGCATAGAATCAACGTTGACCGAGTGGGTGCAGATTAGAAAGGAAGACAGAAATGAAAACAGGGACACCATGGAAGAATTGTCATTTTTAAAAAATGTTCAATTTACAAAGATGTAATGGTAAATGCATTTATTAAGAGAATATGAAGGTTGATATTAAGGTGATAGTTGACAAACATGTTTCCTGACCATGGGACAGGCAGGATACGAGAAAAAAATCTTTCAAAACTGCATCAAAATATCTGGTCCTATAATTTATTTTAGTTTACTATAATTATAATACGTATCATAAATGAATAGCTAAACAGGGAACAGATTCTTAGTTACGAAGAGGTAAAAGAATTTATTTCAGGTGTTTCAATAATTCAGCAAGTTTTTTAAAAAAGTATCTTACCCTACAGAAGAAAACAGAGGTCAGCAAACACTTTAACCTGAACCTCATTTCTCTGCTAAGTGCCGAGAAATGTTTGCTTGTTGGATTATTTGGTTTTGGAAAATAGTTTGAGAATTTAAGTGGATATGCTGGCAAAGAAGGTAGGAATGTTTGAAAGAGGAAGAGGGCTTAAGAGATTATTGTCCAAACAAACAAACAAAAACCCACCAAGACTGTCTTGTCCTCCTCCCTAGACTTTAAACAACACACAACCATCAAGGATTTCATCACAGATAATAGCTGTTCAAGGGCCAGGACGGGAAGAAGCAGGACACTCAGCCAAGAGAATGTGCTCCAGTCACAACAACAAAGAACTGACACACGACCCACCCACCCCTCAGGCGCGGACAGGACCTTGTTAGATGCAACCTCTCTCTTAGAGAGGTCAATTAAGTGATTTAAATGAACCAGTATTACTTTTATCAAAACTTAAGGAACTGGGAAGATGTTTTTTAATCCCTATGACCTTAAAGGAGAACCCCAGTTAACAATGTTTCATTCTAGGCTATGTTTTTCTTATATAAATATATACATATGTATACCGATGCACATAAAATATTATGCACATTTTTACAAGATTGGAATTAAACTAAATAAACTATACATATACTACAGTTTTGGGTCCTACCTTAAAAAAATACAAGTAATACATTCTCATTATGAAGAATACATAAACTAGGCTAAGCTATTATTAAAGTCCCTCCTTAATTCACCTGCAGAATGCTACGTACTGCAATATTTTGGTATTTTATAGTCCACCTATAGATTCGTATACTTTTACAAAACATGCAAATAGGCTCACACTATGTGCATTTTCTATGACTTTGTTCAGTTTGCAATACAAGTAAGAAATCTTTCAATGAGCATATATATAGGTTTACCTCAATCTTTTTTACTGAGTGTATTACAGTCCATTATTTAACTGTTCATCAATTAACAGACATGAGTTGCAACTTCCTGCAAGAGAAACTAATGCTTCAAAGAACTTGCTTGTAAGTGTTTTCAGCTGTGCAATTCTTTAGACTAAAGCCCTTGGAAGAGTCAAAGAACATACACCGTTTTTAAATTTCAAAATCTCAACATGCCTTAAGGGGATGTTAAAGACGTATTAGCATTTACGTTTTTACATTCGGATAGTCTCCTCCACGTGGGCTTTAGCAATTTGCACTCCCATCCACAAGGTAAGTGGGGGCTCATTTACCCACATTCTACCACCTCGTAATACGATCGTTGGAGGGGGGAGCAATCTAGTAATTGCTAGTAAGGTTTGTAACCTTTCTGTACGTTTGCTTCTTTTGTGAATTGTCCTTTGAAAAATTGCGTTGTTTGTCCTTCTTAATGATTTGTAGCAACTTTTAACATATTTTGGTATTAATCCTTTGTCAAGTGGCAAATATTTTTTCCAAGGATATTCCTTATCCATAAACTTTGTTTATGATGATTGATTATTTAAACGTGTTGGGCTAATTGGATAGCCAGTTAGGGAATAAAAGCTAGATCCTACCTCTTTGTTACAACAAAATTAATCCCAGATAAATCAAAAGAGCTATACAGGATACATGAAACTAACTGAAGTATGAAACCCACTAGAAGAAAAGATATAGAAGAATTCTTTAGGACTTCTGGATTGCACTCCTTAACCCAGTGTTTCAAACTGTAGTCCATTAAAACACTTGCCACTGAAAATAAATACAGTGACAACAAAATCATACTCTAAAATTTTAGCGAATTGCTGGCAGCGGCTTGGAGCTGATGGCTTGATCACTTGGTTGAAAAGGCAATTAAGTGTCAGAAAGGTGCTAAAGACATAGTAGCACCAAACAGACTTTCTCCTTGACCTAACCAGAAGACTTGAAAAGTGAAATAGACGAAAAAAAAAAAGACTAAAAGTTACTTAATGGGATGTTCCTATTCCACTGCACCTACCTTGGGAACCATGGTCCTAGGTCAACGGAAGACACCCAGCAAGGAGTGGCAGAGCTGGGACGAATTTTAATTTAGGAAAGTGAACCTGAGAGTGACGCCCTGAGCAGGCTAAAGCAGCGGTTCTCAAAGTGTGGTCCCTGACCCAGCAGCATCAGTACCGCCTGGTAACTGGGTAGAAATGCAAATTATCAAGCTCCTCCCCCGAAACTACTAAATCGGAAACTGGGAGGCTATGGCCAAGCTCTCCACGTGATTCTCATGCCTGTGAGAGCTGCTGGGCTGGAGAGGCTGAAACAGACCTCAACCTTCCCTTTTACCATCAGAGAGTAAGCAACTGCAACGACGAGGAGAAAGGTGACCAAGGTGGTGGCAGTGCGGAGGGCTGCGGGAAAGGAAATGAGCGGATTCGAGGCTGCCTCCGAGGAGAAAAGGTTCCTAGTCACGGCAGACCTCCCAGTCACTGGATATTTGAAAGCAGAAGCGGGATAACGAAAAGTTGGGGGTGTTACTGAAACAGGGCACTCACTAAACGTGAAAGCAGAAATGAGAAAGTCTACAATGCTTATGGTTTGGCAGTTTCAAAGGAGCGTAGTGATATCAGCGTGGGTAAGCAAAATGAACAGGAACAATTAACTTAAAAATATGTTGTGTGTGAGGCGCCAGAGGGACATGCAGGTAAAATGAGGACTAAAATTTCCATGTGGAGATCAGATAATGGATGAGATTAATGAGCCAGGCAAGGCCTTGGGATGTGCCCACATTTAATGGGACAGTAAGGATGCTGAGGAAACTGACTTCAACTGGAAGAGGAAAAAAAACAACAACCCACTCCAGCCTCTAATCTTTTCATTCCTGCCAATAGGAAGTAATAATAATAAAACTACCAACAAAGGAACATTTCATTCATGCGTCCATGAGGTCACCTGACGTTTACTGAAAGCCTCTTTCGTGTGCTGGGACACACGAGTCGCGAGAAGCATGGCTCTCGTTCCCAGCAGCTTCTCCAGACAAACAGTGCCTGTCCTCTAGGTGGGAGCTGCGGGGTGGCATAAATCACTTCCCTAGTGGTAGCTCAATGTTTGCTTTGGAGATAAATGCACTTGGACTGTGCCTCTTTGTGGTACCATGGATTAATACCACTGGGCTAGTCTTTCTGACATTGGGTGGAGTGCAGGGGAACACAAAGTCGTCCTCGTAACAACACAGGGCTAGACTCCCTGAACCAAAGCACCCATTTCTCTCTTTTAAGTGCAGAGACTCCATATTTGTTAAGAGGGAAGTAACCTTCCGAGGCCAGGAAAACCAGCTGCACAGAGCCCACGTGGACTCGATCTCATCTCCTTTCCACACACTAAGTCCATGGTTAACTACCCATCTTCACGCCCCTGATCACGTTGACCACAGGAAGCAGTTACAGGTCATGCTGGAATTTAATAATCCCAAGCCTAGCTTTTTTTTTTTTTTTCATAGGATCACTGAAGTTTAATTTATATACCAGAAAATTTGCCCGTTGTACGTGTACAAATCAGAAAATTTTAGTAAATTTATAGAGTTAAAACCACCACACAGTCTAAGTGTAGTACATTCTGACCACCCCCAAAAGATCCCTTATGCCTATTTGCAGTCTCTCCCTGCCCCATCCCTACCCCCTGCCCCAGGCAAACATGAATTTACTTTCTGTCTCTATAGATTTACCTTTTCTGGAATTTCATACAAATGGAAGCATGGAAATTTGTGCTTTCTTGTGTTTGGTTTCTTTCATTTAGCATGTTTTTGTGGTACACCCATGTCGTCTAAAGATTGATTTATCTTTCTTCCTTCCTCCCTACGACCTGTCTTGTCCACTTCTGGAGTCCTTGGTGCCTAGAACAATGGCTGGTACTCATCCAACACGTGCTCAATGACTGTCCTTTCCGTGGACCACTGCATCTGCACTGATGGATCCCTGGCAACCACACTCTAAATCCCTCTCGGGATACGAGGCTTTTGCACTGAAAAGCACCTCATTCTGGCTCTGAGTACAACTAACACAAACCAAAAGAATCACGGATTTTTTTTTTTAAAGCTACAGGATTGGAATTCTGAGAATCAAGTATCAGAAAACTAAGAAATATTCTTACGCAGCCCAAGGAATGGCGCTAACATGCTACAAATCAATTCCATCCCCAGCATTTGCTTTGCTAGTTAAACACATGATTGGATTTTTGTAACTTATAGGAAGACTTTCTTTGGTGGTATTTCCTTATGCCTTCCAGCCTCTGTTTTCCTCTGGCACAGCACCAGATCCTCCAAGCACTAAAAATTAGACGTATGGAATGTCAGGAATGTCTGATAACTACACTAACTTCAGAGCTCAGCCATTAGTCATAAACAGAAATGCCCTTTGAGCTCACTCAAATTCAACTCGAAGCAAACAAAAGTCATGAGGCTGAGTACTGGCAAAGCGTGCAGGCTGCTGTGGGCTGGGCTGGGAAGGCTCTAAATATAGTTCTTCATCGCAGCAAAGACAAATACTGCTTCGTTATCGACAATGTTAATACGCCGAAGGTGCAAAGCATTGCTCGGTGACGTTTTCAATTGGTAGCACCTGAGTTAGAAACACAAACCATTAAAATTACTTTATAAAATAAAGTTTGTCCTGTTCCCATATACTTTCACTAACATCTCCTTAACAGGGCCTCATCTTTAGTTATCAATCCAGCACTACAGGTGCTGGTACTGTTCAAGATTAATTAAAAGAATACAAACACCAAAAACTTTGAGGAACTGTTCTAGTTCGAAAGAGAAATAACAGAGACCTCCCTGGTGGTCCAGTGGCTAGGATTTGGCACTTTCACTGCTGGGGCCTGGGTTTGATCCCTGGTCAGGGAACTAAGATCCTGCAAGCTGCATGGGTCACCGCCTCCCCCCGCAACAAAAGAGGGAAATAACAACCAATTGTAGCATGTTTATCTCAAATGGATCCCAATTTTTAATTTTTAAAAAAGGATAAAAGAATTCTTAGAACTGGGTAATTTAAATATACTAGATGTTATACTAGATATTGGATGATAGATGTTATATGACATGACAGGATTTTAAACATTTTCCATAGTTGTAATCATTGATATTACGGTGAGTAAGGGAATATTTTTTCCTTGGAAGATGCATGCTGAATTATTTAATGGTGGAGGGTCATAATATCTGTAACTTACCTTCCAATGTTACATTAAAAAACAGTAAACATAAATACAATACACACACACGCACAAAATAAAAAATAAATACAATACACTCATATATTTAAAGAGAGAGGGAGGAGAGGATAAAAGAAATGTGGTGATAAATTATTTGTCAGATCTACAAATTTTTCATAATAAAGTTAGGAGGGAAAAAAAAAAATCCCTCATTGAGGAAATTCCAGTAAACACAACAGATTGAATACATGTGTTTGCCTACACTCCATCTAGAAAACTGCAGAAAAAGGATTTTAAAAAGTCATAAACACAGAAGGACAAAGGGCAGCTCAGAGGACAAGAGCCACAAAATTTGGGATTGTGGAAAGCCGAGTGGTAACTGAGTTAGCTGACAGAGAAACAGGAAACCTAAGTCAGCAAGAGAAAGCCCAGCAGCTGATTGATTCATACTGCAAACCCTTGAAAGGCTCTGGAATTCCAGCATCAAGGACTTCAGACGGCTGGGTGTGGCTGTGGAGGACTGGCCGGAAGTCTGTTAAGAAGTAGCCAGCCCCTCAGCCTGCCTTTGCTCAATCTGGGTGAAACTGAAGGTTTCCTCTCTAGAGAGACTCAACTACAAAGATTCTGGACTTCCTGGCAGCTGGTACAGCTGAAAGAAGGTGTACCTTACTGAAAACACGAGCATCAAGGGACTGTCCACGCACTGACCAGTGAGGTTCCCGGACCCCCTTTCCCCACTCAGTTTTCAGAACCACTGGTAGCTGGGCTTACACTTGCTAAGCAAGAGATTGGTGGCGTTTTTCCTGGGAAAACTAACAAGCTCAGAAGAGATCTATTGACATTAATACCTGGGAGTGCCCTTACAGGAAGGGTGGGCCAGATCACTACATGACTAAGCCTCACCCACAATATAGAGCTTCCAAACTGCTTTTTATGGCTCATTCTTAAATATGACTGATAGCTGTATCAGTCAGGACAGGCTAGGTAACGCTCTAATAAAAAATAATACCAAAGTCTCAGTGGCTGAACACAACAAACACTAATTTCCCACTCAAGCCAAGTTCAAAGTGGTTCTGGATGACTCCCCCAGGCAGCTGGCCTCCACAGTATGGCTCAGGATTCCAGGATGCATCTCGGGTGACTGGCACCTCCACTACGATACTAGGTAGATAGATAGATAGATAGATAGATTGATAGATAGATAGACAGATCTCAGTCAATCAACCTTGTGGGCTGGGGATACACATACACCCATACTGTTCACATTCCACAGCCAAAACACACCACCATATGGAGGCAGGGAAATTAATCCCCTCATGTGCCTGGAAGGAGTGGAAGAACCAGAATGATCAGAATGAGCTATTCTAATGCATAAGTTAAGAACACTAGGTCTCTAAAATAAAAGCAGAATCTAAAACAAACACACTAAAACAATGAATCAGGCAATTTAATGCATAGAAGAAATTTTCAATTTTGTTCAGAGAAATTGAAGAAAATTTCAATAGCATAACAGACCATCAAAAAATAAATATTTGGAGAAAGAAATTTAAAACCCTTGGTAATGAACAATATGATAGAAGAAATGAACCTATCTACTGAAGTGTTAGAAGATTAACTTAAGAAAATTTCCCAGAGAGAAAGACAAATAGAAAGGAAAAGATAGGAAAACTGGAGGACCAGTCCAGGGGGGTCTACTATCTGAGTAGCAGCAGTTTCAGCAAGAGAGAACAAAGTATACATGAAGGGGAAGATATTATCAAAGATGTAATACAAGAAAATTTCTCTTAACTGAATGACTGCTTTCTTGAATATAAACAGCCCACCCAGAAGAATCGTTAAAAAAAAAGAGACCTACGTCAAAGCACAATATTGTGAAATTTTAGAACGTGGAGGCAACGAGAAGAGTCTAAAAGCTTCGAGAGGAACCAGGTCACCAAAAAAAAAAAAAAAAAAAAAAAAAAAGAAAAAGAAAAATCAAGAATCAGAAAGGCTATACACTAAGAACAAATTTTCTGAAAAAGAAATAGAGAAATTGATCCCATTTACAATGGCATCAAAACCGACAAAATACCTAGGAATAAATTTAACCAAGGAGGTGACAGATCTCTACTCTGAAGACACTGAGGAAAGAAATTGAAGACAACAGAAATAAATGGAAAAGTATCCTGTTTTCATGGATTGGAAGAATTAATATTGTTAAAATGTCAGTACTGCCAAAAGCCATCTACAGATTCAATGCAATCCTTATCAAGATAACAAGGGCATTTTTTAAAGAAGTAGAGAAAATACTCCTAAAATTTATATGGAACCACAACAATACCCTGAATAGCCAAAGCAATCCTAAAAGAATAACAAAGCAGAGGCATCACACTTCCTGATTTCCAACTATACTATAGCTATAGTAATCAAAATGGTACAGTACTGGCATAAAACAGACAAACAGACAAATGGGACAGGATTGAGAGCCCAGAAATAAACCTAAGCATATACAATGAACTAATATTTGACAATCGAGATAATAATACCCAATGGAGAAAAGACAGTCTCTTCAATAAATGGTGCTGGGATAATTGGATCCTCACATGTAAAAGAATGAAATCGAACCCCTATCTTACAACACTCAGGAAAATTTACTCAAAATGGATTAAAGACTTAAATGTAAGACCTGAAACCATGAAACTCCTAGAAGAAAACAGAGGAATAAAGCTCCTTGATGTGAGGCTTGGTAATGACTTTTTTGATACGACACCACCACAAGCAACAAAATAAAAAATAAACAAGTAGGGCTACATCAAACTAAAAGTTTCTGTAGAGCAAAAGAAACCAGGAAGAAAGGGAAAAGACAACTTATGGAATAAGAAAAAATATTTGCAAACCATATATCTGATAAGGGGTTAATATTCAAAATATGTAAAGAACTCATAAAGCTCAACAGCAAAAATAAACAAATAACCCAGTTAAAAAATCGACAAAGGACCTGAATAGATCTTTTTCCAAAGAAGATATACAAAAGGCCAACACATACATGAAAAGATGCTCAACATCATGAGTCATTAGGGAATGCAAATTAAAACTGTGATGAGATATCACCTCATGAGTGTTAGAACGGCCATCATCAAAAAGACAAGGGATAACAAATACTGGCAAGGATGTGGAGAAAAGGGAACCCTTGTGCACCGTTGGTGGGACTGTACAGCCACTATTGAAAATAGTCAAAAAAATTAAAAATAGAACCACCATATGGTCCAGCAATTCCTCATCTGGGAATACATCCAAAGGCAACAAAACACTAACTCCAAAAGATATCTGTACCCCCATGTTCATAGCAGTATTATTTATAATGGCCAAGACATAGAAACAACCTAAGTGTCCATCAGTGAATGAATGGGTAAAGAAGTTGTGCTATCTATCTATATACAGCACAACTATATTATATATATATATATATATTATTCAGACATAAAAAAAATGAGGAAATCCTACTACCTGTGCCAACATGGATGGACCCTGAAGGCATTAGGCTAAGTGAATTAAGTCAGACAGAGAAAGACAAATACATATAAATGATCTCAATTACATGCGGAATCTGCAAACAAACAAAACACCAAAAAAACCTCATAGTAAAGAAAAAGAGATCAGACTTGTAGTTGCCAGGGGCGGAGGTGGGGGAAAGGGGGAATTGGTGGAAGGTGGTCAAAAGGTACAGACTCCCAGTTATAAGCTAAGTAAGTACTAGGGATGTCATGTACAGCATGGTGACCACACTAGCAGCTAGCAGCTAACACTGCTGTGTGATACACAGGAAAGCTGTTAAGACAGTAAGTCTTAAGAGTTATCATCATGAGACAATTTTTTCTTTCCTTCCTTTTCTTTTTATTGCGTCTATGAGATTCAATGTGAGATAGCCGAACCTATGGTGGTAATCATTTCACAGTACGTGTAAATCAAACCATCATGCTGTATGCCTTATACAGTGCTATATGTCAATTATTTCTCAATAAAACTGCGGAAAACAAGAATCATAAAGGCACCGGACTTTACACAAAGGCTGGAGGCTACAAGTCAGTAGAGAAACATGGTCCCATTTTTCAGTACAAATTATTTCCAATCTGAAATTGTATCCCCAGGTAAAATGTCTATCAGGTATGAGAGTAGAATAATGTGGCATTTTCTGAGATGCATAGACTCAACAAATTTCTCTCCTATGCCCCCTTTCTAAGGCAACTCTACCAAAAGGAGAGAAGAAAGCAAGAAAACTGGAAGACATGGGATTCAAAAATTAAAGTATCTTAATTTCTAGTAAATGGAGATCCCACGCGCGCGTATGACCCATGCAGCAGTTACAGTTACATGACTCACCAGGCTGAACTGGAAGCCAACAATAGAAGGAACAGCAGGTGTGAAACCGACAGAATACCTGTTGTGTTTAAATGTACTGAAAGGAGATTTACAATTCTGGCAGCAAATTGGTGATGGGGACATAGAAAATTAAGTCAATGGAAAAAAAAGAGACAATTATTAACTACAGAGAAAACCAAAGGAAATTCAGCTGTAGTACACTAGATTGGTCATCCAGAAACAATATTTACATAGTCATAAAAATGTAAATATTGAATACTGATTTATTTACAAGGTGATATAACACTCCAGGATGATGAAGGGAAGGGAAATGTGTACATGGGGCAGGCACCCAGGAGAGCTGAATCCTCACCCCGAGTGGGAAGTCAATTCTCCAAATCTACAGCTAAGAAAATCAAGACATATACAAGTGTTATTTAAAAATACAGAGGTAGGGCTTCCCTAGTGGCGCAGTGGTTGAGAGTTTCCTGCCGATGCAGGGGACACGGGTTCGTGCCCCAGTCCGGGAAGATCCCACATGCCGCAGAGCGGCTGGGCCCATGAGCCATGGCCGCTGAGCCTGCGCGTCCGGAGCCTGTGCTCCGCAACGGGAGAGGCCACAACAGTAAGAGGCCCCCGTATCGCAAAAAAA
>NW_006793664.1:168836-196218 GCF_000442215.2 Lipotes vexillifer | reverse complement strand
GGGCTTCCCTGGTGGCTCAGTGGTTGAGAGTCCCCCTGCCGATGCAGGGGACACGGGTTCGTGCCCCGGTCCGGGAAGACCGCACATGCCGCAGAGCGGCTGGGCCCGTGAGCCATGGCCGCTGAGCCTGCGCGTCCGGAGCCTGTGCTCCGCAACGGGAGAGGCCACAACAGTAAGAGGCCCCCGTATCGCAAAAAAAAAAAAAAAAAAAAAAAAAAAAAATACAGAGGTAAATACCAAAAGAAACCATTAAATATGTAAAAGTGGTTGACTCTGGGGAGAGAGAATCAGGTATAGGGAAGAGCAGTGGGTCGGGGACTGCCGATGTGCTTGAGAACCTATAATGTTCATTCATCATTTATAGACAGAACTCTGGCTAAGATAAAGTTGTAAAATCTCCCATAAGTTTCCAATTTTAATTCCAAAAATCAGAAAACTTTCTGTACTGTCTCTTTTTACTGATTTCAAATTTATTCTTAAAGAAATCTCACCTAAAGTTTTACATTTTTTAAGTTTTTTGAACTTACAGTTGTTAAAGTTACATTTGCTCAGAGCTTAGTATTTTTTCCCCGGTACGCTAAAGCACGTCACCTAAAAATCAGAAATTATTACCAATGTAATCTTTTAGTAGAAACTAAGTTCTAGTGAATCAAACAAAACAGAAAATATAAATATTATACCTTGCTCTTCTGGGTTTTATTTGGAAGCCCCTGTTACATTCAATACACTGTTGAGAGATACCAAATAATATACATGAAAAATATTCTGGAAAGTGCATAAATGCTTTTATTTTCATTTTGAACACTTGACCCTCCTCTCCCAGAGGCTGAAATCTAACTGGAAAGATAAGGCATATGCAGAAACATACACAACAAAAGGCAGTTTGTGCTAGGAACCATGTGAATGGTACAAAGAAGCAATGAAGGCAGTTGATTAGACAAAGTTTCCATCTGGTTGCATCTGAAACGGTGGTTGTCACGCTACGCTCTCATCAGTAACCTTCTCTCTCCATTTTATAAAGCAGAAAGACAAATTAATCTGAAGAAATGACTCTTACTATGTTCCCAAAGTGCACTTCCACATCCGCGTGTTGCACCTCCAGGGCTTCCTTTTACTTCTCCCCGTGCCTGCCCCTAACCTGGCAATAGTACTCTCCTTTCCCCATCCACCACCACAAGCTCCTTCCAGATGACTGCAACTCCAGGCCCTCAGAGCCGCAAAATCTGCCCTGGAGCCTCTGCAGCTCTTGTCATTCACCTGAAGATCATCCTCACGAAGGTTTCTGAATGTTTAATTTCTACACCCTCCGAGCCTCAGGCTGGCTGGCAAGCCGGTCGCCGCTGTGACTTCAAGTGTCTGCCTCCTGAATCGGATGTTTTCAGCCATGATGGGTCAAAGAGGACACACTATTTTTGAGAGTGGAAATCATTCTCTGGCCAGCACAGCAACTGTTAACCTAATGTTTTTGTCTTCTTAAGCGAATAAGCACCTGGACTGTGCCATCTGGAATATTCCTCTCATCATTACTGCTGCTGTGGCTTTATGCTCTTTTTGTCCAACAAACCTACTACTGTCTTTTCTGAGTACCTTGAAAATCTATTTTCCAAAAAAAAAAAAAAAAAAAAAAAAACCATCCTTTTGAAGTATGCTCTTCTTTTGAAGCTCAGATTGGTGTCCATGAGAAACTACTGATTTCATAGTCACTTCCCTACTTAGGTGAAGAACCTGATTGTTTATATTAAAGTAAGCTAGAATCGGGTTTCAAAAGTTTCTGGCGTGAAAACCATATTATTTTGATAGTCATACTGAGTATTCAACCGTTAGATATTCGGTAACTCACTGGTTTACAAGAGAAAGTTGTAGCACTTAACACTTTGTTTCTTTACACCAGGTCTTGAATCTTCAAAATTACTTCCTTTAATACAAAAGCTACGTGATATAAACAATTCTGGTTTGTATGCATCAAGATATTCACCCCATTGTTTGGGTATATGAGGGTCATTCCAAAATTGTATTTCCTCAGGATTTCTCTGATGGACATCTAAAAATATAATAATAAAAATAAAAAATATACAAAACACACTTGTCTTTCCTTCTTCAAACCTTAACAGCTTTACAGCAACGCATCTAATTTCAATGAGTATCAATAATGTGATTATGTATAATTAGAGTAAAATAAAGTTCTCTCATGCCAGTGATTTGTACGCTTGTACTTGATCAATTTTGTTAATTTTAATATTTCCAAATGTTTTTAAAAAGACAGATATAGACTTTATAATACTTTATGCCATAAAAAGATGACATTTCATATTTAAGGATAATTTTTAAAAACTCTTGTATTTCTACACATGCCATAATTTAAAATCCTGTTTCAATGTGTGAAAATGGTATCTATCGTCCTTGTTTTAGATTTTTGTCCTTGATGATTTCCACTGCAGCCAGCATGCACCCTGACACTCAGTGACAGACAGGGAGGGAATGAATTTGGCTTAACAATCTCCTCCTTAACGTTTGCTTTCTTCAAATAATTTCTAGGCACTAGACACTTAAAAAAAAATAAGCTTTGACACCCTTGACGTTGGAGTAGACGTTTTTACTTCATCACAACTAAGCCAAGACACAGAGACAATGATGTGACTGGGCCAAAAGTAATCGTAGAGTCCCCCGAAGACAGCTCTATAGTGAACTGAAAAACCTACTACACCGACAATCAGAGTATCTGGGTTTGACCCTATCTCTTCCAATAGCTTGCTGGGAGAGATTTAACACTTAGCAAGTTCTTTGATTGTTAGTTTTCTTCAACTATAAAACAACAGGGTTTGATTCAAAGTCAATTCACGCGCTAAATCTTAATGATTTTTTAGATTCTGCAGTCCTTCACTGTAGAGTGTCATAATTCTTTTCTTATTTTCTCACTGACTTAGAAATCTAAATGATCCTTAATTGGCAGTGGCCCTTAACAATTCTGTTTCAAACCCCTGTGCCCCCAAAAGAGCCCTTTACTATATCTGGCAGGAAATACAAGGATCTTTTTAAAACTTAAAAAAAAAAAAATCATTCACTGACTTCTATTGCCAACTACATAAAATCCAAGGGATGTGGCCTGGCATTCAGGATACTCAAAATCTGACCTCAACTCACCTTCCCAACTTTTATCTCCAATGATTCCCTTTCTTGTTGCCAAAGCTACAGTCAAACTAAATATGTTTTTCTTAACCACTCCAAAGTCTTCCCGGTGCCCATGTTTTTTATTCATGGTATTATCTTTACCTAGACTGTTATCTGTCTCCACAGAGTCAAGTTTGACCAGATCCTCAAAGCTAGGGGGACCATATAATTTATCATCCAAGCTGCGACAATTCTGACAGTGAAAGGGGATGTTAATTAGATGGGACGCCAGGAATAAACTGGGGCTCACCCAACACACTGGGACATGTGATCGCTCTACATAAAGCCCAGCTGGAGTGCACATCTACTGGAAATAAAATCCCTCCCCTAAACCTCCATCACACTGGAAATTTGTATCCCCTTTTGATGATCATTTCTGCTGTGTATTTGAGTTATGTATACAACAGTCTGAGTCATGAAATGATTCAGCCTTATACTCCCCACAATGCCTGGCATATAGTAGGTGCTCAGTAAACATCTGATAAATGAGTGAGCTCCTAGGTATGTGAGATTTCTGTACATGACATTAGGTTCTTTCAAGTCAGTACACGCCTTTTTAAAATCAGCAGCACAGTTCACACAGAGGAGAGCCACATTCCTTGGTCACCGCAAAGAGAGCCATTTCCCGCAGGGATGTCCCAGGTTCACACATCAACTGGAATGAGGATTCCCGTGGCCCTGTGGAGGCACACTTCAAACACACGCTTATTCGGGCCTGCTTCACAACATAGCCCAACTCCCTGATGTGTAAAAACACCCCGTGTGGTAGATACAAGAAGTCCCCATTTTATGAAACAACGTGGTTCACAGAAACGAACAGCATTGTCCAGAATGAGCTGCTAAGTGAGAAGCCACGTCTGAAATCCAGACATTCTGACCACTAGAACTACCTTGGTCCCCACAGGACACTGCAATGAACTTGACAGATATGGCATTTACATAACAGAAAATATCATTCTCATCCCTGAATGCTGCAGGCTACGACGCACAGCTGCCCCAAATGTTTTACGCAGTTCTGTTGATGTTCTGAAAATGAGAGGGAAAAAAATCTTTCATTAGCTGCTTCTTTCAGCCACTAGTATAGACAGACCTGGCTGAGTTAGAGTAGGGGGAAGAAAAGAAAAAGAAACATAAATAAGAGAAAGAGAGAATTTAACATATTACAAATCTTAGAAGCAGGAAGAGTGGAGTGTCATGGTACCATTGTAGCCCTGGGTGCGCCGCAAGCACGCATCACAATGTTGCCACGCAGATGCGTCAAGTTATTTCGGGGACCCAATAAAGGAGGCACTTTATCATCTGGAATGTCCACCTGAAGATGGAGCCTTCTACTAAAACATAAGTCTTATGAATTAAACAAAAGAATTTTAAAAACATCAAACACACTCATTTTTTTGTCCAAGTATGTTTCATTATACCGTACTCAAATGCCACACATAGGATTTGGATGAAAAAGTAAAACTTGTACTTTGTGCCAGTTTTTAAAGTTCCTTCATTACCTATACGGTTTCCACGTTCTTTCTTTGTAACAACAGTTAAATTTAAGCCTCAACAGGCTTCATTCCCATTTGCTCTGAGTCTGAAGGCATGAGAAGTATGTAGCATTTATAAAGCAGGAAATATCTAAAAGCATTCTGCTGAGATTTCCTTCCCCCACACCCGGTTCCACACCCATTACTTAAACTGCCTTCGAAAGGCCTGCTGTGTCCCTTACAAAATAAACCCAAGCTACTAACAGAAGCAGTGCGCTATTCCTTGGTTTGTTTGGACACCGCATCTCCACGAAAGTTGGATGTTGCCTGGCTTCAGCAGCTTCTTAGGCTAGCACCTGACCCCTCGTGCTTAAATATTTTAATGCCACGCAGGTCAAATATGCTTTTCTGCTGTTATCAGAGTGGAATTTAGGAGGAAAAGAAGAAAGCCTACCAACTCGGCTTTCCATTCTCCACATACCAAACCCTAATCAAGAGGCCCTTCCAACGTTTGACGCGAATGTGTCTCTCTGACTCTCCAAGTCAGGAGAGGCCTTTCACACCCCCCACCCCGACCCCTCCTCCCACCCTCATTCCCTGACCCACCCTCAGATCAACTCTGCCCAACCGCGGTCTGAGCTCCCATGCGTGTTTACCCAGTAGATGTTAAGACTCTGGAACAAATGGAATGTTTGTTTATGGTCCATTAGAGGTTAAGATTGTGAATATGGCGCTTACATGAGGCTAACATTTATTAGTTATTAATACCTCTGCAATAGTACCCAGCAACTGTTATTAATACCTCTGGTTTATTAACCGTCCCAAATGTGCCTTTTCTACAGGGCACCATTGGTCAGGATAAGTCATTATGGTGGCGAGCCACACTGGAGGCTGTCACACACAACTGGCAGCCAGCCAGCCACAACTCGCCTGGTTCTGGAAAACATCCATCCCTGTCCCCAGAAGCCATTCAAGGTCAAGGAATACCCAGGAGGTCTGGCTCCACTGAGAAGCAGCCTCATGATAGGTGGGTGGAGCTGGCCTAAACCTGATCAATTCCAGGACCCATACCCACAAGAGAGGACTTACTTCTCTGCCAGCTGCAAAGCCATATGTAGCACAAAGATTTTCTCCAACAGCGTAGACTGGCTTAAGAGTTTCCTAAAATATTCTCGATTTTAAAAAAAGCAGGAATCTCTTAGTTCTAACTTCCTCTGTCTTTTGAAGACCAAGTCCCAATCTTTTCTTCCTTTTCCCATTACTTAGAAAAAAAAAAAGTTGTTAAATCACATAATGCAGGGGACACTGACCTACATTAAGTCATAATATTTTACAAGTAAAATAATAGGTAGTTTAAGACTGAAGTCTTCCTAAGCGACATTTAGAGCAGAAAGTGAATTTCTTATATGGACCTTCTTAATTGCTGCTCACAGAAATTATTTTGTCCACGTGGCATGAGAGAATTTTAATTTCGGTTCCATTTTCTCATTACCCTCAAAAACTCTAAAAGTCCCATTTTGTTAAATTGAGTCACTGCCCATTGAATAGAGTAATTCAGTAACTTAACTCACTTGTCCACTAGAACACTAACTTCATTTTTTCTAAAATTAATACCACCTGCAACATTAAAGCAAACCACTCCCATCTATCTTGCCACCTTATTCAATAATTCAATTCTCTGTGTAATTATGTTATAAAATTATAAGCTAAATCACAAATCACTTTTGTACAATGACCTAGAAAATATTCATCTCTTCACAAACTGAAAACATCTAAATTAATTTTAATAATTTTGAGCACCACCCATATACAGCAACACAATCAAGACAGGGGATACTTCCAAAGTAATTTGGCCATGACTTATAACTTGGGTCAATTCAAACAATCAAGATGAAAAATAATAAAGGAAATAGAACACATGCTAATTTACACTGGAGTTAGGTTCCAAAAGCTCATTTGTAAATCAGCTGTTCAAGCGCTCCGGTTACTCACTGGCTTAGGCCCCCAAACCAGATCACAGAAGTCTCTTAAACTCACAGTTTATGTAAATAAAGCTCTTGCATCTTCTCTATCATAAGACAAGCTTTTTTACTGGAAGAAGGATTTGTCATTCTGTTCTGATTATTTCCTGCAGCTGTGGGCTCTGGGTCTCTCCTCTGAGAGGAGAGATTTCCCAGCTCCAGTCCACCAAATCCTGCAGGTCAGGCGAGCTGGGAGCGTGGGGTGTGCATAACACAACCTCGGCACACGAGGTTCCACACAGCTCCCAAGACTCTTGTTTTCTGACCTCTCTGTGGCCACATGGATGAGTCAGCCTGCTTTCCTTTTTACTGTCATCACTTCTTTTCACCAACCAGAGTGTTTCTCCTTTATGTCCACTGGGGAAATAGTCTCATAGCTATGTCCTATCCTCTTTGGTCCCGAATGCAAATCACCATGGTAGCCTAAGGCTTTTCACTGCTACTCTCTCAAGTACGAGGGCTTCTCTTCCTTGAAGTCATCTCCTCTCACCAAGGTGCTATAGAGAAGAACAAAAATTGAACGCTGGAAATAATGATGCCTCTTGGAACACAAAAGAAAGATGAATACATTTGAAAAGGCAAAGGCCTTGATAAGACCTTGGGTTTAAGGATGAGACTCTAAGCACATGCTCTCAGAACCAAAGATAACCACTGGACTAGATTAACTAGATTCACCAGACTTGGCAATGCCATGGGGTGGGGGGGAGGTGAGACGAAGAGCTGGGTGACAGAGTAGTAGAGCTGTTCCTCATGAGTCAGACAACATAAAAGTCCCACAAAAGAAAAAGAAAACAAAGAAAGAAAGAAAAGAAAAAAAAGAAGAAGAAGAAAAAAAAAGACGGCTTTTTTTCAACTCTCTAGACCAGAAACAAGGCCAGGGAGATGAGGCAATGTCAGGCCGGGGCAGCTGGAGAACAAGGCACCATGTAGACTAACGGGTAGCATGTTAATGGGAAACATCATGGAGAGGCTAAGAATATAGGAAGATATAGACAATAATACAGCTGATAATGGTTGCTGAAGTGCTGGCACTGGAAGATAAGGAACTTTTATTCTTAGTACAGGTAGTCCTCACTCTGCACAGTAGCACAGGACCATGAAAATGAATGTGCAAGCTGAAATTGTGCAAAGTAATCTTAATAATTAATGGGAAAAGGCTTCAGTTGTTCCATGACCTTAGAAATTTTTCATCAAAATATTAAAAGCTCTCTATTCATGTGTAGGGAGAAAAGGGGAATAGATGTTGAGGGCAGAGCAAGAGCATTAATTTAGTTATCCAACCTGAGGGGTATTAAGCGATATTACCTAAAACTGATAAAACAAGAAATATAATTTTATGTATATCTTTTTAAAGTTATACAAGTACAGGTAATTCTTGCTTTGTATGGTACTTCAGGACCAAAAGGAAAAAAATGACTCTACAAGCTGAACTCATACAATATGATCTTAATTATCAATGGGAAAAATACATTTGTTCCATGACCTCTAAGTTTTTGTGAAAATATTAAAAACTTTATTGTTGTTTATAAATGTATTGGGAAATGAAAAAATAGTAAAACTAATATTTATTTAGTATACTGTAATTTAAAACATTAGAAATAGAAAGTGTTTATTTGTAAAAAACTTATCAAGAGTAGTTTGAATAGAGCTTGTCTTCCTCATGTTGTATAACTTACGATTCGAAAAGAGAATCTTCTCTATACCTTGACAGATTGCCATACTCCTTTCTAAGTCCGGATCAGCTGCCAACATTTTATCCTTTGTGCTTTCACTGTCATGAATTATATCCAAGAGTTCCTTTAATGTTAAGATATTTGGTGGCATCCTGGGATATCTTCATCTTTCTCATCATAGTCACTTACCTTATTTAAGCCAAAACATTTGCCTTCATTAAATTCCTATGGCTACACATCTCGTCTTGCAAACGGTGGCAATGTCAATGTTCTCATGGTCAACTATTTCTTCTATGACTCTATTTATGTTCAATTCAAATCCTGCAATGTTATTTGCACAGTGTGGTAAAAGTTTCTGCCATTCTGCACACATATTACCCACTGTTACTTCCTGCTATAATGCTTGGATGTTTTCCAATGCATGCTTTATCTCATATTTCTTCCAAAATTCAGCTACAGAAAATGCATGATATCCCCTTGTAGCATCAATAACCAGTCTAAAAGTCCATTTAAGATAAGAGGCTTCAAAAGCTAGTAGAAAGCAAATTCTGACATTTTCATTCAAGTCCCTGAGAGAATCAGGGTGACCTACAGCATATCTAACAGCAGTGGTTGTGCTTCAGAAGTTAAATTATTTTGTGTACTTCTGGACAAAAACACAATTGGAACAAGTTTTGAAACAATGATACCATGACCCGTGATCTTTTACTTGCGTGTCAAATGACTGGTTGAGATGCTTTTTCATGACTGTTTAATGCTCTAGGATTCTCAGACTGATAGATCAGCACAGGTTTTAAAGTCTCCCTTTGCATCACCTCCTACTAGAAGACTTACCCTGTTTTTAACTCCTTTATAATCACATCGGGATCTGACATCTTTTGTGGCACAAGTTCCTGAGGGGGCTGCTTTCCAACCTGTCCCTGTAACATTAAATATTTGAGTATCATCATCACCTCCCTTAACTAATCCTTGGGACCTGGATGCAAGTTTCTCAGCAGCATCCTTACCTGTGCTATAGCTTCACCTGATGGCTTAACATTAATCAACTCATGCCGACTTCTGAATGATGAAACCAGTCTTTACACACAGTATTTCTTCAATATCCACACATTTAATATTTTCTTTCAATGTGGCAACGAACTTCAATACTTTGGCCTGAACGATAATCAAGCTGATTGGGATTTTTAAAATTACAGTCTTCGATCCAAAATATAAGTAAACACCCTATTTCAACCAAAAGCAACTTTCTGTTCCTAGCACAATTTAAACTAAAAGATGCTGAAACGACTTCACCTTGTTTTTACATTCACTGGATGTATTCAATATGCTTCACGCAGGCCTAGGTCTCATCCCATCTTTGCTTTGCTGTCAACATTTTCACATCTTCTAATCACTTCCAATTTCACTTCTAGCACTATCACTTTTCATTTCTGTGCTTTCATTTTTATTGGCCAATTCCCTCTTTCAATGATTCATTCTTGTAAAATGACGTGTGGGTTTATCACTGGGAGATAAAGAAGCAATACAACTACACGCTTTGTTGTCTGTGTGTGAACTGAATAACAGACGCACAGGGAACAGTCACTGACAGAACTGAAAAAAGCAATATGATTTATCACTGATCATCATTCACATTTGTTATCTATGCAGTGATTTGTGGACTGAAGCAAAGGTTGTGCTTTGTGAAGTTACAGTTAGTACACCCTGGTAGCTGAAACCTGAACCATGCCACTGTGGGACTGGTGTTATCTACGTAAACCATACGTGTGCACATGAGAACTGTACAAAGTTGCGTTCTGCCTTATTTCATTCCAATCCCTGCTTAACAATTACCTAGCCCAAATTAGGCTAAAAATTTTATAGTCTTACTGAAACGATGAAACTTTAGGGAAAATAAAAAGAGCCCTAAACTCTGACCAAATACGGAGAAATTAATTATATAAATAAGGCATACAGAAACAGAAGAGAAGGGTTACAATAACATTTCACTATAAAGTACAATTATTCACAAAATTAACTTATTGTGATGCAAGCATTTTTAAAAAGAGAAATTCTGTCTGTAAGAAGAATGTGAGTACCAGCAATAATGGCAGCTGTTAAAGCCAAATCTTCCAACAGTTCTTCAAAATGTAAAAAGACAATTTTAAAAGGCAAGAACAAATAAAACTACATAAACCCATGCCCTCAGGATAACCAGAAAACTATTCAAATTACCTGTAAGTAAAGAAAGTAAATACCAAATCCTAGTGAGCTACCATCAGTTCTGCTGTAACACTCACTTTGAAAACGCAAATTTTGGTGTTCAAATATGACTGGCACATTAGGGAACAATTAGAACATAATGAGAATTTTGAGTTTGCTTATGAGCATCTTCATCTGCAAGAAACACTAGGTGAATGCAGAAAACTGCACCCAGCTGAACCAAGCTGGTAGGAATTGGAAACACACTCCGCCCGCCTTGAAAATCTACCAGCTCCCTCAGTTCACCACAGGAGCTATGAGCTGCACCCACCCATCCGTACCTGGTCTTACAACTTTCCATTCGATAAAACAACTCGAAAGCTACAGTCCTTCCTAAGGCCACCCCACAGGCAAACTTCAGGTCGTTCTCCAGGTGGAGTGCAATACTTATTGGATTGATATTTCTAATGACTTAACATGGGTAAAAACAGTGCTACAGTTTTTATTAGGTTCCTGCCTATTTTTGTAATGAGCCATGGACAGTATTTAAGTATTGTGCCCTGTTATAGATTGTGTGTGTGGCCCCCATCGCCCACCCAACATTCGTATGTTGCTGTTCTAATCCGCAGTACCTCCAAATGTGACTGTATTTGGTGACAGGTCCTCTAAAGAGGTAACTAAGATAAAATGAGGTCATACACGGGGGCCCTAATCCAACAGGACCGGAGTCCTTATGAAAAGAGGACAGAAGGGCAAAGACGCACACAGAGGGGAGACCCTGTGAGGACAGATGGAGAAAGAGGCCATCTACAAGCCAGGGAGAGAGGTTTCGGAAGAGACCAACCCTGCTGACACATTGATTTCCAACTTCTAGCCTCCAGAACTGTGAGGAAATGAACTTCTGTTGAGTCACCCAGTCTGTGGTACTTTGTTATGGCAGCCCTAGCAAACTAACACATGCTCTCAAACCCATTTTCCCCACAAACCCTGTGGTTTTTATTGTGCAGTTTTGCACAGCATGATGATGTTGAAGAACGCATAGGTTGCACTGCAGGAGAACTGACTGTGTATCTCATGTTCCTGCTGTAAGTCATCACAGAAACAATGGTATTCCAGGAAAAACTGCGTGGTAGCTGTGGTCTTAAGATGGATCTAAAATCACAGCCTAAAAGAGAAAGTCCCCCTAAATGGGAAAATACTGGGGGTGGGGGGAGAGGACTACAGGGAAAGAACTAACTTAAAAGTGCATCCGACAGAAAGAGAAAGACAAATACCATGTGATATCACTTATATGTGGAATCTAAAATATTACCCAAATGAACCTATCTATGAAACAGAAACAGAATCAAGGACATAGAGGACAGACAGGTGGTTGCCAAGGGGGAGAGGGGAGGAAAAGGGTTGGATTGGGAATTTGGGGTTAGCAGATGCAAACTGGTATATATAGGATGGATAAACAACAAGGTCCTACTGTATAGCACAGGGAACTATATTCAATATCCTGTGATAAACCATAATGGAAAAGAATATGAAAAAGAATGTATATGTATCTACAACTGAGTCACTTTGCTGTACAGCAGTAATTAACACAACACTGTAATTCAACTATACTTCAATAAAAAATTAATTTAAAAAATTAATTTAAAAAAGTGCATCCAGACACCAGGAGGCAGTCTTGGAAAGGCGACTATTTGGGGGAAAACAAGGTAGAAAGGAAAAAGGAGGCGCTCTGGAAACCTCCTGGTAAAGAGAAAAAAGCCAAGAGGGGAAATTTAGAAAACTGTAAGAGAAAAAACTTTTCAACAATTTAGGGGCACATAAATCCTCCCCCATTCCTTCCCCCAACAAAAGCCATCCAGGAAAGCAATCACACTGTAGACACCGACGGAAGCCCGGTAGACACCCCCTTAAACAAAAGGCCAAAGTAGACATCACCAGCAACGGGACAGACAGACATCACATACCCCCTGATATCATGCACTGAAAAGGACACCAGATCACTTTTGGGATATTTCTAGCAAAAATGCATGACCTGAATATATCACGATTAAACACTGGACAAACACAAATTGAGGGACATTCATTACGCCAAAAAAATGACCTATACTCTTCAAAAATGTTAAGTTCATGGAAGACCAAGAAATACTGAGAACCTATTCCAGATTAAGGGAGAATAAAGAGGCATTACAACTAAATAAAACAGGTGAGCCTGAATTATATGGGGGACATGTCCTATAAAGGGCAATAATGGGGCACAAATTCAATTTAGCACAATTTGAATAAAGTACATAGAATAGATCATTGTACTGTGACTATGTAAGAGAGTGTCCTTGTTTTAGGAAATGGAAACAAGTATTTAAGGGTGAAGGGTAGCAAGTCTGTAATTTACTCTCAAATGGTTAACAAAAATTAATGTATATAAGGGAGTGTGTGTGTGTGTGTGTGTGTGTGTGTGTGTGTGTGTGTAGGGAGGGGAAAGCGGGGGGAGAAAGAGAATGATAAACTGATCACCAGAAAATGTTACCATTTGAAGAATGTGGGTAAAGGATATATGAGAATTCTTTGTACTCTTTTTGCAACTATTCTGTAAGTATATAATGATTTCAAAATTAGAAGTTAAAAAGAGAGAAAGAGATAAATTTTGCCTAGCCTTCCAATCTATACTTTCTGGTCAAGTTCGTAATTCATTCGCTAAGAACAACAAGGCCAAGAAAGAGTAGAAGGGAGTATCATTAAAGAATGAAGAACAAAAGGGAATTAGAAATTCACAAATAATATTATCACATCATCTTAAAATATGAATTCAGAAATTAAAAAAAAATCTTGGAATCAGGCTCCATAATATAGGTTGCAAAATTGTGATTTAAACCACCAGCCCTGCCAAGGAGCACAGGGAAAAATTCTTTCAGCCTTTCCTTGGGTGTTCCTGAGTCAACGACTCTGTAAGTTGATTCTGTATAGCAGCAGGGTCTCACATAGAGAGAAGGACCAAGCAAAAAGGTTATATTATGTGACATTTTCTTAAAGTTCATCTTATTACTTTCAAGTGCATATAGCCCAACCAACTGCTAAGAGAGGAAATAATAATGGAGTGACTCTTAACATGACTTCATTCCAATGGCAGCACTTGACCCAGGCACCTTCATCATCCCTAGATCATTATAGCTTTGTCCAGATCAGTCCCCCTCCCTCCAAACACTCTTCCTTTCAATCTCTCCAGCTATACTCTTCCAGATTCTTCATTCTATACACCTTCTATGCCGCGACTCCTTTATCAAAACCCTTCAAAACGTACTTATAAAGAATCAGGTTCAAATATCTTACCCTCAGTATTCAAGGTCTCCCACCATCTAGTCTTCAGCTTCTTTTCCAAACTTGTTCTCTAATCTTCCTTCAGCCAAATTAGCCACCGTATCTGTGCTGACCCCCAGCTTTCCCGGCTAATCCTCAAAGCCCCACGTGGGGGTCCACTGAACTCCATGAAGCCTGTTCTCACCAACTCAACCGCTTCCCTCTTTTTGGAAGATGTAGTAATTAACACTTGCTGCATGTAAGTAAGTGAAAAAAGGAAAAGAAGGAAGGAAAGAAGGAAGGGAGGGAGGGAAGGAGGGAGGGAGGAAACAGAGGCCCTACAAAGTTCTGAATATTTTGACTATCAATTGTCTAATTTTTGCCCATAATTTCCCCCTCCTTTCATTCATTTTATTGCTCCAGTTTTGCACATACTTATTCTATAATACAATGGGACAGAGCAGCTGTGAGAGCACAGAGTTAGCAAAAGTACTGTAGTTCTCAAAGAAGCATGAAACAAAAATGGAGCGGGAAGAACTGGTGCTGTGGTCTGAGAGAAGGGGTCAGGGCGCAGGGAAGGTGGCAGGGGCTCCTGCCACCAGGGAGCGTGGTGCTTCCAGCGTAGGCCTTTGGCAGTACAATGCTATATATCCCAACTGGGGAGGGACCGAGGGTCAGCACACAACGCCCCCAAAGACAGAAGTGTGAGCTACATCCTAACCCAGTTCAAATTGTTAACCGTTATAATTAGGTGAATCTAAATGAATGAAATGTTGCCATATTTTCAAAGTACAGCAGTAACACAGGATAGATTCTCTATGGAAGATATAAGCATTTGGTTATAAAAACAGAGATCCTGTTGGTGGATGCACTGGGGGGAACTCAAGGCTGTACCTGACCCCTCCCTCCTCTTTATTCAGGACAAGGGCTTCAAGGTCATTTCAAGATATTCCCTGGGGGTAACCATGTGTGGGGACCAATGTCAACTAGACTTATTGTGGACATCATTTCACTATATGTATATAAATGTCAAATCATTACGTTGTGTACCTCAAACTAATATTATGATATATGTCAATTACATCTAAATTTTTAAAATAAATTAATGTTTTTGAAAGAAAAATTCTTGTAGTTGCAGTCCAGTTCCACAAAATCAAGAGCCCAGCTCAAAGGGGGAAATTTTTAAACTGTGTTCTCCTCTTTGAAAAGTCTTTAAAATAAAAAGAGACAAAAAGCATTTGAGTAATGACAGTCTGCAACCCCCCAAAGAGCTCCCAAGGATAAAATTCATCCTAAACCGAGAGCTACACCCTTTACTTCCCATGTTTCCACATATGAAAATCATTCATTCCCTTGCCCAACTCCCCCAATGGACTGAGCTCTTTGACAGCAAACTGCCTTTCATTTATCCCTTTTATTTATTTATCTGCAGCTCCCAGCCCAATTTATGGGCCCAATAAATGTTTGTTATGAAAATAAATATTTAGCCAGAATGGTGAGAATGTAGTAAAAGTAGTTGACCATCTTGACCACACACACACACACACACACACACACACACACACACACACACACAGAGATATTCCCTGGAGGCCAGAAACTTCAGGAATAGCATATAACTCAAATATTCAGTCTGCACAATTCAAGGTAAGCGTAGTAATAGTTAACACATTTCCAGCAGGTATCTAATCACTTACTCCTCATTAACAAACCTTTGAGTTAGGTACTCCTATGACTTAACATAAAAGGAAACTGAGGCCCACGGAGGTTAAGTAACTTGCCCCAAATCACACAGCCAGAGAGGGGTGGAGCCAGGGTTCAAACGCAGGCAGTCTCGAGTCCACACTTTCAACCATTATACAAATACAAATATATCAAAATAGATGAAATAAATGCATTCTAAGAATTAAGCAAAAAGTATAATATTTTAACTGCATATTTTTGGGTTAATTTTTAGAATGCAGTCTAATTTAAACAGCATTAAATGATGATTAAAATTTTTTTTGTTTGTTTTGCTTTTAAAAGCTACCTAAGTTACTGTTAAAACAGAGAGCTCGTTAATTATAACTATTTGTAGGGCAATCATAATTACTAAAAACTGACATTTTAATTATTAGTTTAATCAAAATAACAAGAGAGTATGGAGATTTTTCTTTAATAACAATAATCATTTTAAAAGGTATTTAAAATGTTTAAATATTTTAGTTATAAATATGAATTATGGTGTTAAAACCAAAATGAAATAAACACAAATGAAATAGAACATTTTAGCTGGGTTACCATGAAAAAATATCTGGTATGTGACTCCCTCTTCCTGTTCCTTTTCCTGAGAGGTGGTGAAGCACAGAGGGCCATATCCAGGCTTTGGAGCACTGCTGGAATCACAGCTGGTCCATTCTCCAGCTCTGTGACCTCAGGGAAGGTACTTAACCTCTGAGCTTTGTAAATAACACCAACAGTCTCAAGTTATTTGGAAGACAAAAAAATGTAATATACACAAGACAGCATATCTAGAGTAAATAAATGTTAAATCCTTTTCTTTGTTCTAAGAGAAACAAGAACAGACAGATAACTTTTGTCTCCGTGCATGAATAAGTCCAAACTATACTGATGTTTTCCAGAGTCCAAGGGACAAGCAATGTTTCTCCATCCCCTTTTTTCCTTTCTGAAACTTTGAGGAAAACTTGCATTAATTAAGGAAAAATTGCATTAATATATCCTAAATCTAGATTCCAATTTATATGGATGGCTTATGCCAAAATAAAGTATTTACTTTAAAATTTAACCTTTGAAATTATTTTGTTTTAAAAATCTTTTTTTTTTTTTTAAACTGACAACTTTGGCCTCTGTGAGCCTCTGTGATGACTTTAAACTCTGTGTAAGACGGAGATCTCTTCACTTTACCCACTGAAGGCAAGAGACAGGACCAGATGATATGTAGTGGTTTCTTTAGCAAAATAAGGGTTTAAATTTGTCAACAAACAGGAACGGATCCAGAAACATGAGTAGCTCTAATGAAAAGGCAGAGTCCATTCTCCTGAAAAAGGATTCACGGTAATGAGTAGGTAACAACTAACAATTTTCAGGCCAACCACTCGCTCCTTGTCCAACCCAAGAACCAAAATGCCTATCAAATGGCCCTTTCCTGGTCTGTTCGCCTTTTCAGGCGGTCCGGTGGGCAGAAAAATCCCATGGCTCATACAGGTCCCAGCACCCCGGAGGCCTCCCATGAACTAACAAAGGAGCAGATGAAGGAAATCTCTTTACAGAAATAGTCCAGTTAACAAATGAATAAGGAATGACTGACATCATCGTTTTGCAACCCCCAGTTGTCATAGATCTAGACACTCAGCATCAACAACACTAATTTTCTTCCCAATGTCATAGAGAAATAGCTCAGACATTGTATGCTTTCTACCACTAAAATATCTATATACCTATATCTATGTATCCTGAATTTGATCAAACCTATAGATCTATTATCAATTTACAAGAAATACAAAATCGCACAATGGGGATGCTATCAGGAAAAAAAGGATGAAGACAAGCTGTGGATTATAAAATGCTTAAAGGGATTTTTTTTTTAAAAAAAATCAATCCATGGTGCATGTAGTTTTATCAGGATAATTACTTCATAAGAAGGGGCTATAGAACTCTTCAGGGGTGGCTGGCAAAGTTCTAGTGTCCTGAGTGGTGTTAGAAGGGTATTCCCTTTACAACAATTCATTAAGCCATACGTTTGTTTTATCTGGTTTCTCTCTCTCTCTCCCTACACACACACACACACACACACACACACACACACACACACACATACAGTAAAAAAGAGTTTAAAAAGAAGAGTGAGATTCTAAAGGTAATTCCAGATTAGCCATTAGGCAGACTAAGTATGTGCTCAAGTGCTTAGAATATCAGTAATAAAATTCTCCTCTCCTGCTTCTATTCCAATTAGAAAGAATAATTTTGGATTTAATACTTAAAAAAAAAAAGAGGAAATAAAGAGTTCACTATGAGAAAAAGTCAGAACTCTGAGGAGGTCCTTAGAATTCCTTTACTATTTAGTAAAGGAATTTAAGTAAAGGAATACTCTTTATTTTGAGTTATCCTGGAGGGACACCATATAATCTTTACAATGCCTGGGGGTCCTGGGTTTGTATTTGCCTTGCCTTTTCTTAAAAACGAAATCTCTCGCCTTCATGTGGGGGTGAGAAGGAGGTTTGGTGGGTCTGTTCTTACTTGCTCATCTTTACTAAATGCTTTTCAGATCTTTTTTTCTAGCTCCTTCAAGACACCCTGGTTTGGGAGAGAGCTGCTTCTAGAGATTCCAACTTGAATAAGAAAGTCTCTGCTGCAAGGAGCTCAAATTCAGGGACAGAAGTTGCACAGGAACATGGATAATTCCTTGACGAGCTAAGAGCTAGAGCCAGGACACAGTCAAAGGAGCAGAGATGTTCCGTCATTCCCTGAACCCTGCAGCCTATTCATGTCGTTTATCTAGTGCCAACTTTGCAGAGGAAGGGATCCACATTTAACCTACAGAGAAATAAAGAAGGCAGCAGGGAACATAAAAGCAGAGCTCAGTAAACATTACACTGGCTTAACAAGAAAAATCAGAGATGTATCTCAATGTTCTTCATCTAATTTTAAAATGGGGAGGAGGATATAGAAGCAGCATGATAATCCTAAATATGTTCACTTAGTTAAAACTCTAAGATCTAGATATAATTTAAGTAAAGTTCAATAGGCACTCTATTCCAAGTTTGTTAAATTTCACTATTCATTAGCAGTGATATAAATATGGGAGATGTCATTACCAGATTAATTCTTGGATAGTTTTTATATATAAATTTCCCCAAAATCACTTTATATCCAAAAAACCACTGTTTAGCCAAGACAGGTATTTTTATATGAAGGGGAAGCATGCATACCTAAAGTACTGTGAGACAACCACCAATCTCACTCGCTACATATACTTTTTGTACTCAAGTAGGTAAACCAGAGTTTAAGGGCAGTTTTAGTAAGATCAGCTAACTGCAGAGCTATAATTTCACAGAGTTCTAAAACTTCTTATAACCTACTTTTATTTTTTTAACTACTCAAAGCTAAAGGATTATTCAATACAATCATTCTAAGTATTTGTTTTATAAAGTCTGTTCCCATTCATATTGAACAATGACACAGAATGAGATATATTAGCATGTGCAAATATATACTTCACCAGAGAAAAATATGTTTCACCTTTTCTTCTTATATTTGTCTTGATCTGCTTTTATGTTTGTCTTTATGATGTTTTGGAAAACAGAACTTAAAAGAAATAAATTGTTTGGACAATCCTTTGTTTTAACATCATTCAAAATCTCTTACAACAAGAATATACTGAAATCCTAAATGAAAACGTCAGAAATTTCTGTACCATTTTCAGATTGATCCTAAACTTTTAAGATTTCATTACGCTGTCAATATCATCCTTTTACAACATTTTTAAGCAAAAGGTTGAAGAGGTTTTACCAATTAAAAATCTCTGAGATTCACTTGGTAAAACTGCCACATTTTAGGAGGCTACAATGACACCAGAGTAATCTGAGTGTTTGTTCCTTATCACAGGTGTGAAGCTCCCTCCGTTGCCCCAAACTTTACCCTGTTGTGCAGTTACTTGTAAGGAAAATAATAGGAGTTATAATAAGGATCTGGCTTTAACTCAGAAACCCAGTCATAACACAGACGAGCTGTGTGGCTTTGGGCAAATTACTTAGTCTCTCTGAGCCTCCACAGCCTTACAGAAAATAGAGATTATGTATGTACAAGTGTGAGAATTAAATAATGCTATACACATATAGCATCTGAGATAGAGTAAGAACTCAAAAGTTCCTACTTCCTTCTCTTTTCTCATCAGAAATGTTGAGAGTGGAGGGGTAAGAAAAGTTTGCCTGTGATACACTCTAGGTCTGGAATAGTGGTTCTTCTATTGTGGTCCATGACCAGTAGCACTGACACGGCCTGTGAGCCTGTTAAAAATGCAAATCCACGGCACAGGCCCCAGCTCAACCTAACAAATTACAATCTCTCGGGGTGAACCCAGGAAACTGGGTTTTAATAAGCTTTCTAGGTGTTTCTTAAGAACATTAAAGCTTGAGAACTACTGTTCTAAAAACACAGAATATTGACAGCATCCTCTCGCGATTCCTTATCCCGTTTCCTGATTCTGGCTGACCTTCCCCTCCTTCCCTGCTCGCCACTCCAGCTCCCTCAACTGCCCAGTTCTGGAAACTCTGCTTTTGACTTGGCTGGCTCACTTCCCAGACCACAGCTGGTTGCTACCCCTCCTGGCAGTCCTCTCCTGATGACAATGAGGTAACTGTCACATCGTCACCCCAGCACCACCCTGGTACACAGACAGACAGATATCCACCCAGGCTGTACAGTGCCCTCAGGAGCAGGCTGGCCTGTGCCCATTTGAATCCCAAGTGAGTGACCCTTCCCGTCCAGAAAATGCATCATTCTGCCAACCCAAGGTACCTGGGGCAGAGAGGAACTCCCAGCAACTACGTCTCACTTTCAAGGCTTTACTTGGAATTGACAAGTCAACTGAGGAAGGTTTTACAGATCTAGCTGGCTAGTTCCCAGAACTGAGTCCACACCCACATCCCGCCTCCCTGACACAGCTGTGGAAAATGCTCATCCAAACCCAAGTCGCGGAGCTCATTACAATTTATGTCTTTTCAACCACTCTGTCTCAAGACGAGACAAAATGAGCAACACTCTTGCAAACAGATACTCTAAACAACAGTTATGATGGACACTTGCCAGAGGTATACCTCTCAGTAGTTACTGGCCTGGACCGAGAGTATCATAACTATTTACTAGACAAATACTTCTGGACGAGAAAGGCCTCCCACACAGTATGAGAAGGCCGAATGTGCACTGTAGTGGATTTCTGTCGCTTCAGCTGCTTAGCACCCCTAATCTGCGAGAGGGAAGATGTCTTGCCCCCTCCCGTGTGGCTACAGTGGGGACCACTGTGCCCGACCTGCTCCCTAGCAAGGATGTGGCCAGGAAGGGCCAATCATATTCGGCTGCTCAGAGTGATTACTTATATACACTATGACTTCAACAATATAAAACATGCATGCAAATAAACTATACTTAGAAGATAATATGCAAACATTATTTTTAAATATTGGGCATATGGGTAATTATTAGCAAATATTCTTTAATACTGTTGGCCTATCATCTTTCAACAATGATAAAAGAAAACATGCTTGCCAGGTATGTTTTCACACAGTTTGAAGATAAATAAATATTACCCCAAATTTTCTTTATTTATGTAAAAGTCATTTATATTCATTTATATTCACTTATTTTGAGGCAGTTGTGATCCTAAATGTTTTATAACACACATTTAAAGAACCCTCTCTAAAACAGCCCTCTGAGGAAACAGGCAGACAAGCCTACCAGAGGGTTGCACAGTCAGGAATCCACAATGCCGGAATCAAAACCTCTCCCAACAGCCAGGCCATTCTGCTTCTCAACTGCGGGGCTAAATTCATTAAACTTTCTCTCCATCTATGGAGTTCTCACTCTAAAGAAGCACAGAGAGTTCTATGGGAACCCTATCTCATCTATGGCCATCCTTCCTTGAGCTGTGATTTTTGTCAGATTTCATCAGCTAAATAAAACCAAATCCAGCCAGTACTTAGAAACACAAGAAAAGCACAGTGGCTTCAAGAATGCTCTAGATGTTACTGAGGTGACACTTTTCCCCAATATTTAAAAATAATAATGTTTGCTTGCATATTACCCTCTAATTAGAATACAACGTGTTTACAATGAATAGCATTCCATGTACAATGAACATCATTAAACAAATCTTGTCCTGTTATAAGCAGTTAGTATGAAAACAACTGAAACTGGAATAACCTCTTATTAGTGAGACATAGCATGAATGGGTAATGACATCTGGGATCATACATTTTCTCTCTACAAAAATTTCAATTAGTCCTGGCAGCCACGGCCTTAATTAGTATCTTTGAATATTAATTTTAACCTTCAAAAGAACGATTTAGCAATGCTCCACGATTATGAAATTAGACTAAGCAGTTTTCTTTGCCCTAGTACATTTCAGTACTAATCTCCTAGTAAAATAATCTCTAAATTTGTAAACTTTCTTAATTTTCAACTGAAATTCCAAAACAGGACACTAAATTAAACACTAAGGTTTCACAGTAAATAATTAGTATTTATTCAAGTCAAAATGGTCATATTTCACCAAATTATTACCTTAAGCTATCTCTGCAGCCCCTTCAACACGTATACGCCAACCAGAGGAAAAGCTCCCTGATTTGGACTAATGAAGTTCCTAAAAACTAAACTAATGAAGTTAATTAACCAACTATTAAAAGGTAACTTAACTTTGCTACATTTCAAATACCAGGTAACTCAAACTTGGGAAACTAATTATTCAGGAGAAGTTCTGAAGATGTGCAAATGGCATATCAGTTGATACACAGGATTTACACAGGTTGTAAGTGGATTTACACAGGATTCTGAAATACAGGCACCTGTAAAAGATGCTTGAAAAGTTTATTATTATTTTCTTCTTTGTGGCTCTGAATCCATTATCTCAATTTCATCTTCACTAGTAGTTTGGCCTTTCTATTAAGAAAGAGCTCACACTAAGAACATCAACCCCATACAAATTCACAACTTAAAATATGCAGCATTTTCAATTTTATTAAGAACTTTCATTAAGTTTCATCTCATATTCTAGAAATAGAACTTAACCTAATTCTTACCTTAAAATAATTGTATACTATTAAAAATATATAAAACTAAAAGAATGATCACCAGATTATTTACAGCTGCTTCCCAATTATCCAAAGAGGTCCATACATACTTAACATGACAGAGACAGCAAATGACTCTCATCTCTATGGCAACCCTAATCAATTAGTAATGACCTCCCAGAGCATGTTTTAGAGAAGGATTCTGAGGCAACAGAGCCAGGACTGGGATGCAAGTGAAGAGCGCAGTAGCACGGGTGCCATGCTTAAGTCACCTACGCCCACTATTAATAAATATTCAGAGACTGCCAAGTTAATAATTCAATAAAACATAATCTAAAAAGAAAATCAGCCTGCAAAAGTGAGTGGCACATTATGAATTCCAAAGCCAAACAGAAGTGATTTGGGGAAGACTTCGCTTGTTGCTGCATCTTCTATCTGGTGATTCTCTTCTGATGGTGCCGGAGTGAATTTCACTGTTCGTTCCGCCGGGAGAGACTGGATTTTCTTATGCTTCACTTTACATTGTTCATTCTGGGAAGAAAACTGCATTTTCTTGGTTTTCACTTTATATATAATTTATGGAAGGAAGTTGAACATTCTTGTGTTTCACTTTACAGGATACTAACAGTAAAACCACCCAGCCCACACCCTGATACCCTTGGGTAACATTAGCCTGCTGCTGAACAGGGGCCAGAACATACACCACATGGCTCTATTCCAGGGCTTCTCGAAGGGTGCAGCCAGGGAATGTGCCTGGGGGCAAGGGTATTCAAATCCACAAAACAGGCCTGGCATTTAAAATGTAATTTCAGTATTAAAGTAGGCACAAATGCATTATTTAGAAGAACACAAAATTGGCAGGGATCTTTAGAAGAAAAGAGATTACAAAAAATGTTCCCTTTATGGAAAGACCTGCGCGCGCGCACTCACTCACACACACACACACACACACACACACACACACACACACACACACAGACATACCCTCTTGGGTTCAGTCTTTGCATTCAGAACACTTTGGTGGAAAGCTCAGAGAAACACAGCACTGTGCCATTATTGTCCATGAACTGAGGCCTGACTCGGAAAATGTAACAGTTATCTTGATTTTCAAAGGGGAGAGGGGTAGCAAGCTGATCTTGGTAACAGCTTCCAACAAAAAAAGTGCATTTGGGCAGAAAAAGTTTTGTTTTTTACAGTTATATCTGCACCCTAATCACATTAATAATAGCGATACTTAACATCTGAGCATTTCCAGGCAATATGACCCCAGAACCTGGGGGTGTTACCCTTCCACTACTTGCCAAGAATATTCCAACTAGTAGTGGGCCTTTGTATTTCACATGATGTCTCCTCTGTCCACAACGTTCTTCTCTCAGATATACCCCTGGCTCATGCCCTCACTTTCCTACCACTTTTCTGAACAGCACTCCACCACCAAGACTGCTATTCCCCAATCGCCTTACCTTCCTTCTTCACAGCACAGACATGGTGCTATGCATCTCTCTATTTACCCACTAACCTGCAGTGACCACCCCACACAGGCAGCACCTTGTTCTGTTATGCTTTTCACATATTATCAAAGCCCACGAACAGTGCCTGGCATACAGCAGGAGAATTAAATATTTGTGGCATGAATGACTACTAGACTGTATTTATTCAGAAATGTATCATATGAGACATGAAGATATCAGATTTGTATACCTACAACACACTCCAACCAGGGCAGAAAGATGTACTCCCAAGGCCTCCCCAGCAATGCCACAGGCTGCCTTATTTTAGCAACACATACCACCTGGCTGCCCACAGAAATGCCAAATATTTTGAAATAAGCCCATTGGTGATACAAATGTGAACCTAGTCACTCTGGTGATAATTTTTGTTAAAATTGACACTCACTAGAAGGTAGTAGAGAACGTATCCAGGCACAGAAGATGCCATATTTGTCCCTTGGAGTGATGGTGAGGTGCTATAGACTGTGCCCTTCCAAAATTCAAATGTTAAAGCCCCAACCCCCAATGTGACTGTATTTAGAGATGGGGTCCTTAGGAGTTAATTAAGGTTAAATAAGGTCATAGGGGTGGGGCCCTAATCTGATAGGACCAGTGGTCTTATAAGAAAAGAAAGAGAGAAAGATCCTTCTCTCTCCACCCACACTGATGGAGAAAAGCCACGTGAGGACACAATGAGAAAGGGGACATCTACAAGTCAGGAAGATAGCCCTCACCAGAAATCAAATTGGCCAATACCTTGGTCTTGGACTTCTAGCCCCCAGAACTAGTGGCGTTTCCTCAGAGCAGCACAACTAACACGTAGAGAGTCGAAAATCAGATGATGCTTAACAGCCTTGAAATCCTTCGAAACCGGCTCCTCTTCTCCTGCTCAGTCCTCCCCATGTGGTTCGCCACAAACCTGTCTCATCCTCACGGACGAGCTGTGCCAGTTAGGATCCCCCTGCTGCAGTAACACAAGTTAGCTCTGAAAGGGTTTTGTTTCTATCTCCATGTCTTTCTAAGCCTCGGTAAATCTAAATATGGGGGTATCAATAATACACCTCATAGGGGCTCGTGAAAATTAAACTGACCCGTGGTAAAAGTTTAGAGCAGTATGTCACACAGAGTAAACGCCATATAATATTGGCTACTATTGTCGGGAGCAGGGCCATCCAGTCTTACTTCCAAAATAACACTATGCTGTGTGTATAACCAGTACCCTCGTTTCAGGAAACTGAAGCACAGAAAGGTCACACAGTTGTAAGTGGAGGAGCCAAGATTCGAAAGTAGGCAGTCTGAATCCAGGGTCTAAGCTCTCAACTCAGTGACTGGCCCACAGTGAAAACCCTGTAAAGGTTATTGCTTTTATTACTAATGTCACACTATAATCTTAGTAAAGAAAACAAAAGTGGGCATTAATCAAGAAAGCAATTTATTTTTCCTTTCCAGTGCTGTCCTTATAAGGTCTCATAAATCATTTTATCTAACAGTAAAACTATAATTCTATCTGCTTATTAAAAAGAATGCTTCTTTGTGTGCACTAAAAATAGCTGTTATCTCAATATATTCCTCAAAGTATTGAGACGTTCTGAGTAAGTAGTTCTTGTTTATGACTCCTTTGTGAATCAATACCTTCCATGAATAACAAGCAAGTCTGCTTCGGTCTCTCTCTATTAGCAGCACTTGACCACTCTCCCCTCGGAACAGTGGTCTCAAGTCTTGCAAAGGAAAGAATCGCTGCAACAACTACCTGTAGAATAAACATTATTTTCAAGCACACATATGATATTCACTAAAATGGCAATATACACACATTCTCTTACTCCAAATGCATCGGATATCAAAATCAAAGACAATCTTTGTTTTGGGTAAAACAAACAAACAAACAAACAAAAAACAGCTAAAAACTATAAAATGTGTAAAACAGCATGATAAAACCCAACAGGTAAAAATATAAACAAATTCAAGAAAAGAACCATGTCGTTAGATTTACTATGTATGAAGTGCAATTTTTAAAGAGAAAAGACCAAAATATTAAGCATCCCTTTTAAGAACTTTTTAAAAAATCAGTAAAATTGACCCAAAGTAGAAGAATGGAAATAAGTGCAGAAAGTAATGAAACAGAAAGCAAATGATAAAGAGGATGAATAATGTCAATGTCAAAACTCATTTCTTTGAAAAAAGTAATATTGACCAACCTCCTACAAAAACAGAAAAAGGCAAAAAATTAAAATACAAATAGACAATAGCAGAAATGAAGAGGAAACACAAGTATAGATGCTACAACCTAGATTAAACATATATGAACTTCTCATGAATCACTTTGCGCTAACAGATTTGGACATATGGATGAAATGAACAAATTCCTGAAAACTGTAACTCAAAAAAACTGAATAAGAAAGAGAAAACTTGAATGGTTTCATAAGCATTAAAGAAACTATATCAGCAGTTAAAATGCCACACCCATATATTATTTTATAGGCTTGTTCAACCAAACAGTCAAGAATGAAATAAGGCTGATATTACATCAACTATTCAATAGTATAGAAAAAGTGGGCACATTCCCCAACTCATTGTATCATGGGACATAACCCTAACACCAAAATTTGACAAGAAAAGAATGAGGAAAGACAATTATAGGTCAAGTTCACTTAAGAACATAGACATAAAACAAAACAATAGGACATTTAGTTGGCATCAAGACATAAACATTGAAGTATTTTAACATCTCTAAAACCAAAATATCTTACAGTCTAAGATACTTTATAATCATCATGTGCCACTTAAAAAAATTAATATCCTTGAAATAGGGATGCATGTTACATAAATGGCATTTTTAATTTGAAAAAAAAAGTATTGGCAAATCAAACTCTAACAATAAGAATAATTCATAACCAACTTGGGTTTACCCCAGGAATCCAAGGTTGGCTTAACACTAAAATATCAATTAATGTATTTAATGCAACATGCCATTCACAAAAGATAACTTAGTTGATTATCTCAAAAAGAACAGAAAACCTTTTGATAAAATTCAACATCTTTTGGAAAACAAAACAAACAAACAAAAACCTCTTACATGCTAGGAACAGAAGGGAACTTCCTTAACCTGATAAAGGTGTCCACAAAATGCCTATTTACATTAAAAGCATTTCCTGTAGGATTTAGAACAAAACAAAGATGTCCCTTATTACTATTTCAATTCAACACTGTATTGTGATTCCAAGCTAGTACTGTATGGCAGGAAAAAGACATAAAAGGATTAAGGATAAGCAAGGAAGAACAAAAGTTTACTTATTTGCAAAT
>NW_006793664.1:167452-168826 GCF_000442215.2 Lipotes vexillifer | reverse complement strand
TTTCCCTACCAAATTCTGAGAGATTCATTATAAAACTATAATATTTAAGACAATGTGATAATGGCAAAAGGACTGTATAAATAGACCAAAGGAACTAAAGAGCAACACAAAAATAGAACCACACAAAGATTGACACTTGAGATAGAGAAACTGATGTGGAAGATGTATTACTGTTCAGTTGGAAAAGTTGGACGTTTCAATACATAGTACTGTGGTGACAAGTTAGACATGCAGGGAAAAAAATGAAGCTGGTCTCATCCCACCCCCCATACTCAAAAACCAAGTCCTAGTGATTTGAAGACCCAAGTGCGAAAGGCAAATCTCTAAAGCTTTGCAAAGATAATACAGTAGAATACCTTACGACCTCAGGATATAGGATACAGTTTTCTTAAACAAGAAATAAATGCACGATCATAAATAAGAAGATGGGCAGATCTGACTATACTAACTTAAGAACCGTCATTCATCAAAATCTCCAGGAAGAAAGGGAAAAATAAGCCACAAACTGGGAGAAGATATTTACAGCACAAATAACTCACAAAAATTTGTTCCTAAAATATATAAGAAACTCTTAAGAATCAATAAAAAACTAGCAAACCATTCAGAAAAATGAGCAACCCAAAAAATCCCCACCCAGGAGTTTCAAAGAAAAGGTAAACAAATGGCATCTAAACATATGAAAACATGCTCAACCTCATTCATAATTACAGAAATAGAGAATTAAAACCACATGGAGGTATTAGGTTCAAACCCACTCAAATGAAAAAAATTTATAAGTTAGACAATGTCCAAATGTTGCCAAGAAATGTGTGGAACCAGGAAATTTCATTTATTGCTGGAGAGTGTAAACTGCTTTACAAAAAAATTTTTTCTTTTGAAAATGTGGCTTTACCTACTAGAGGTGTACATGCAACCATATAACCCAACAAATCCACTCCTAGATATACATTCTGGAGAATCTTCTCTTGCCTGAGAAGATGTATAAAAAATGCTTAGAGCAGCACGGTTCATAATAGGGAAAAACCGGACACAAATCCAATGCCCACCTGCTATATCTATACAATGTAAGATCACACAGCAATAATTATAAGTAAGTAACAGTCATCAACATGGATAAATTCTAAATTTTAATTGTGTATCGACCTTAATGTATTCTTTTTATCATAAACTATTTAAAAAATATTTATTTATTTACTTATTTATTTTGGCTGCACTGGGTCTTAGTTGTGGCATGCAGACTCTTAGTTGCAGCATGCGGGATCTTTAGTTGCAGCATGCATCGAACCCGGGCACCCTGCACTGGGAACATGGAGTCTTACCCACTGGATCACCAGGGAAGTCCCAATCATAAGCTATTTTTTTTTTTTTTTTTTT
>NW_006793664.1:154506-167414 GCF_000442215.2 Lipotes vexillifer | reverse complement strand
GCTGTACATGGGCCTCTCACTGTTGTGGCCTCTCCCGTTGCGGGCGGAGCACAGGCTCTGCACGCGCAGGCTCAGCGGCCATGGCTCATGGGCCCAGCCGCTCCACGGCATGTGGGATCCTCCCGGACCGGGGCGCGAACCCACGTCCCCTGCATCGGCAGGCAGACTCTCAACCACTGCGCCACCCGGGAAGCCCAAGCTATTTTTTAATTGACATACAGTAAAACTGACATCTTGGAGAGTGTATAATTTCTGAAATGTAACAAATGTATAGATTCAAGTTACCACCACCACAGTCAGAATACAGAAAATTCCATCATACCCAAAAACTCCCTCATTCTACCCCTTTGTAGTCACACACTCCTCCTCCCAGCGTCCCCCACCCCAAACCCTGGCAAACACTAATCTTTTCTCCATCACTATAAATTCATCTTTTTAAGAAGCTTGTATAAGTGGAATTATACAGTATTGAACTTTTTGAGACAGAAGTCTTTCACTAAGCATAATGCCACTGAGATTCATCCAAGCTGTTGCCATCATTGTCTCTGCTGAGCAGTGTTCAACTAGATATAAGTGCCACAATTTGTTCATCCATTCACCCACTGAAGGACATTTGGGTTGTTTCCAGTTAGGGGGGATTACGACCAGAACTGCTATAAACATTTGTGTATAGGTTTTTGTGTGAAAGTAAGTTTTTACTTCTCTAGAAAAAGTACCAACAAGTGGGACTGTTGGGTTTTACGATAAGTGTGTATGTAACTTCATAAGAAACTGGCCAACTTTCTTCCAGAGTAGCCATGCCGTTTCACATTCCATCATCAATGGACAAGAGTTCCACTGACTTCACATCCCCATCAGCACTTGGTAAAGCTGCCATTTTTTCATTTTAGCCATTTTACTAGGCATGCAGTGGTATCTCACTGTGGTTTTAATTTGCATTTCCCTAAAAGCCAATGATGTGGAACATTTTTTCATTTGCTTATTTACCATTTGTATATCTTCTTTAGTGACATGTCTATTCAAATCTTTGGGGCATTTTTAAAATTGGATTTTATGTTTCTAACTGTTGAGTTTTGAGAGTAATTTATATAATATATAGTCAGATATGTGATTTGCAAATTTTTCCCCCAGTGTATAACTTGGTTTTGCATTTTCTTACAGCATCTTTCAGAAAAGTGATTAACTTTTATGGAGTCCAAGTTATCATTTTTCCTATGAACCATGTATTTAGTATCATGTCTAAGAACTCTTTGCCTAATAGAAGGTCATGAAAATTTTCTCCACTGTTTTTTCTAAAATTTTTATCATTTTACATTCACATCTATGACCTGTTTTGAGATTTTTTTTCTGTATAGAATGTGAAGTTTACAGAGTTTTTTTTTTTTTTTGGCATATGGATGTTCAACTGTTTCAATACCATTTGTTGAAAAAAGCATCTTTTCTTCAATAAAGTATATTTGAGCCTTTTTCAAAAATCAACTGTCCATATTTGTGTGGATCAATCTCTGGATCCTCTATTGTGTTCCACTGATCTCTACGCTCACCCTTCACAAATACCACACTGTCTTAATTACCTGGTGGTTAATTTTATGTGTTAACTTGGCTAAGCCATAGCACCCAGATATTTGGTCAAACGTGAGTCTAAATGTTGCTGTGAAAGTACTTTCTGGAAGAGATTAACATTTAAATCGGTAGACTTTTGAGTAAAGCATACTACCTTCCATAATGTGGGTGGGCTTCTTCTAATCAGCTGAAGTCCTTAAAAGAAAATAAGATTGATGTCCCCTGAGGAAGAGGGAATTCTATCTCTATAGTGCCTTTAGATTCAAGCTGCAACATCAATTCTTCCCTGCTGGCCTACCCTGAAGATTTTGTACTTGCCAGGCTCCACAACCGTTCAAGCCAATTCTTTAAATATATCCCCTATTGCTTCTGTTTCTCTGGAAAACCCTGACTAATACTATTACTAGAGCTTCACAGTAAGTCTTACCACCGGACAGCATGTTCCTCCGACTTCATTATTCTTTTTCAAAATCTTTTTCTCTTTTCTAACTCACTTACCTTTCCATATAAATTTTAGAATCAACTTGTCAGTATCTACAAAAAATCCTGCTGAGATTTCTACTGGAACTGATTAAATCAATTTGGGAAGAACTGACATCTTTACTATATTTTCTATATATTTATTTTTTATATATTTATATTATCTATATATTTTATTAAATATATATCTATTTACTATGTTTTACTATACTATATATTCCAATCTATGAATATATTTCCCCATTTATTTAGGTATTCCTTGATTTCTTTCACTGGTTTTTTTTTTTTTTTCTTTTCTTTTGCGGTACGCGGGCCTCTCACTGCTGTGGCCTCTCCCGTTGCGGAGCACGGGCCGGACGCGCAGGCTCAGCGGCCATGGCTCATGGGCCCAGCCGCTCCGCGGCACGTGGGATCTTCCCGGACCAGGGCACGAACCCGTGTCCCCTGCATCGGTAGGCGGACTCTCAACCACTGCGCCACCAGGGAAGCCTTCACTGGTGTTTTAAGTATTGTAAAGATTACAGTTTTGTGTACTTTAGGTTTTATCTAAGTATTGCATTTTTTGAAGCTATTGTAATGGTATTGTTTTAATTCTGGTTTCCAATTATCCACTGTTAGCTTATAAAAATACTGTTTTAATTTATGTACATACTGCACCCTCAAGGAGGTACAGCATTACTCCCCAGTCCTTAAGTGTCCGCTGAAAGCGTGATTTAAGTTGAAGACTCCATGTCTTCAGTTTTATTTGTATTCTCTGTGTTCCTAGAAAAAGTGCTCTCTAAACCCAGAAGGCATGCTGTAAATGTCAACTAACAGGTATTGACAAGATGCCTATCTGTGATCAGTGAAGTCAGTAACGTCTTCTTCATGACTTTTCAGATCCACTAAGATACAGCCCATAAGGTGCCTCCTTAATATCTGCTGTAGTTAACAGACTTTACTACAACCCTTATATCTAGTAATGTAGTATAAAGATTATGAAAGGCAGATTTTCCCTATACCACTAAATGGGAACCTCCCCAGAATATGTGACAATTCAGTAAGGGCTTTCAAAAGAAAAGAAAAATAGCTCATTTGTCACCAGACCATTTAAAATATAACATTTTGGCTCAGAATCAGATGACATACAATGATTACACACAAGAACTTTAATGGAGGAGGAAACTCCATTTCTTGGCAACATTTAGAGATTCAAATACCTTTGTTAAAGGTATTCCAAAAGCAAAACCTGTATTTCCACCACCCCTGCTTCTCCAGGCTCTTCTTGATACAGGATGATAACATACTTCAGTTGGAGCCTACTGTAAAGGAGAAAAGTCTCAGCTTTAAATATAAAAAAGCAAATGTAGCATAAAAACATTTTCCCATATTGGATTCCACAGGAACTGGGAAACTTTCACCAAAAGTCAGACTGACAAACAATAATCCAGCTTCCACTAAGAAACAGAAGGCAGCTTTCCTTCTGTTCTTTTTTTTTTTGCAAATTAAATCTCAACCTGGTTTTAGCAAGTCCCAAGGAAAAACTAGGACTTCCAATCTTGATTAATCTAGATTAGCCTCTGTGCCAAGGAGGCTGGGCCATCAACCCTCAAAAGACTCCCCAGACAACCTCCTTTTACACTATTCTTTCATTGCGTCTTGGGTTTCACATTGTGTGTGTTTCCAGAAAGTTTTAAGTGTTTAAGGATATACTTCCTGGGATTATTTCTGTTCGTTACTAGAGAAGTTTCTCTGAAAATAGCCAAAGCAATCTTGAGAAAGGACAAAACTGGAGGTATCATGGGTCCTGACTTTGAACTATACTACAAAGCTATCATAATCAAAACAGTATGGTACTGGCACAAAAACAGACACATAGATCAATGGAACAGAACTCCCAGAAATAAACCCATGCACATATAATGAATGGTTATGAAAAATTATGACAATTATTATGACAAAGGAAGCAAGAATATAACAGTGGGGAAAAGACAGTCTTGTCAATAAGAGATTTTGGGAAAACTGGACAGCTACACGTAAAAGAATGAAACTAGACCATCTTCTCACAAAAATAAACTCAAAATGGATTAAAGACTTAAATGTAAAACCTGAAATGGCAAACCTCCTCAAAGAAAACATAGGCAGGGGCTTCCCTGGTGGTGCAGTGGTTAAGAATCTGCCTGCCAATGCAGGGGACACGGGTTCGAGCCCTGGTTTGAGAAGATCCCACATGCCACGGAGCAACTAAGCCTGTGCACCACAACTACTAAGCCTGAGCTCTAGAGGCTGCGAGCCACAACTACTGAGCCCGCAAACCACAACTACTGAAGCCCGCACGTCTAGAGCCTGTGCTCCACAATGAAGAGAAGCCACTGAATGAGTAGCCCACACACCGCAACAAGGAGTAGCCCCCCGCTCGCTGCAACTAGAGAAAGCCCGCACACAGCAACAAAGACCCAATGCAGCCAAAAATAAATAAATAAATAAGTCTATTTTTTTAAAAAAACCAAAAACAAAGACAGTATGTTTTATACAATGGGTCATGGCAATATTTTTTGGATCTATCTCCTCAGGCAATGGCAACAAAAGCAAAAACGGACAAATAGGACCACATTAAACTAAAAAAAAGCTTTTGCACAGTAAAGGACACCATCAACAAAATGAAAAGGCAATCTACTGAATGGGAGAAGTTATTTGCAAGTGATGTCTGGTTTTTTGATATTGATTTGTGTGAGTTCTTTATATATTTTGGATATTAACCCCGTATCTGACATCACTTGCAAATAACTTCTCCCATTCAGTAGATTGCCTTTTCATTTTGTTGATGGTGTCCTTTACTGTATTAAAAAATGGGCAGCGGACCTCAATAGGCATTTTCCCAAAGAAAACATACAGGTGGCCAATAGGTACATGAAAAGATGCTCAACATCACTAATAATCACGGAAATGCAAATCAAAATCACAATGAGATATACCTCACCTGTCAGAATGGCCATCACCAAAAAGACAAGAAATAACAAGTGCTGGAGAGGATGTGGAGAAAAGGCAACACTCGTGCACTGTTGGTGGGAACGTAAATTGGTACAGCCACTATGAAAAGGAGAACGAAGGTTCCTCAAAAAATTAAAAATAGAACTACCTATGAGCCAGCAATTTCACTCCTGGGTATTTATATGAAGAAAACAAAAACACTAATTGGAAAAAATATCTGCATCTCAATGTTTGTTGCACCATTATTTACAACAGCCAAGATAGGTAAGTAACATAAGTATCCATTGATAGATGACTGGATAAAGTACATGTGATACAAACACACAAACACACACACACATGCACACACACATACATATACATGTATATAAAACTCAGTCATAAAAAAGTGAAATCTTGACATTTGTAACAATATGGATGGATCTGGAGGGTATCATGCTTAGCAAAATAAGTCAGAGAAAGATAAATACTGTATGTTTTCACCTATATGTGGAATCTAAAAAACAAAACAAACAAATATAACAGAAACATACTCACAGATACAGAGAACAAACTAGTGGCTGCCAGAGGGGAGGGAGGAGGGGGGAAGGGTGAAATAGGTGAAGGGGATAAAGAGGTACAAACTACCAGTTATATAGTAAGTCAGTCACAGGGATGTAATGTACAGCACAGGGAATAGAGTCAATAAAAATATAACTTTGTATGGTATGTAATTTACAAAAATATCAAATCACTGTTATACATCTGAACCTAATATAATATTATAAGTCAAATATACTTCAATTTTAAAAAAGAAAGTTTTATGGGTTTATTTATTATTTTATATGTGACTGTCAGCACACAGTCCACAATTTGTGATGGAAGATTCCAGAATGATCTGCCTCTGATACTTCCAATCTTCTCACTCCCCATAACCATTCCAGGCTCAATCCAGGCCACTATGTCTGGGAAAGTCAGGCTTATTAAGGTATAATTAAACAGCATACAATTCACCCTTTGGGGACACAATTCTATTAATTCTGACAAATGCGCACTACTGTACAACCACCACTGCAGTCAAGAAACAGAGCATCTCCACCACCTCCAAAAGCTTTCTCTTCCGCCATATAGTCAGTCCCTCCTTGTACCCCTGGCAACCACAGATCTGTTCTCTGATCTGATAGATTTTCCTGTTCAAGAATGTCATATAAATCAATCCACACAGTACGTAGCCACTTGAACTTGGCCTCCTTCCTACGTCCACGCATTCTCAATGGGGGAGTGAAGGTCCCCTACTGTCCCCAAAGAGGTGAAAACTGATTCTTGGCACGTGTAAAAACCTTAGGTATTTCAATGGTCTGAGTCTGCCAAAGGGCTACAGTGCATAAACAGATAGACAGTACCTCTGTGATATTAAAATTTCATGAGGGGAATGGGCAATTAGGGAAAATACGTAAAAGGGCTGCAGGGTATAATAATTTTTTAAAGGTTGAGAATCATTAATTTTGCATAATGCATTTGAGATTCATCTATGTTGCTTCATTTATCAATAATTTGTTGCTTTTAACTATTGATAGTATTTTAGTATAAAAATGCCAGTTTGTTGGGCTTCCCTGGTGTTCCAGTGGTTAAGAATTCGCCTGCCAATGCAGGGGACACAGGTTCAAGCCCTGGTCTGGGAAGATCCCACATGCTGCAGAGCAACTAAGCCCATGAGCCACAACTACTGGGCCCAAGTGCCACAACTACTGAAGCCCACGCTCCTGGAGCCCATGCTCCGAAACAAAGAGAAGCCACCGCAATGAGAAGCCCGTGCACTGCAACAAAGAGTAGCCCCCGCTCGCCGCAACCAGAGAAAAGCCTGCGCACAGCAACAAAGACCCAACGCAGCCAAAAATAAAATAAATTTTAAAATTAGAAAATAAATAAATAAAACCAAAAAAAAAAGCCAGTTTGTTTATCCATTCATAATTGATGGTACATGCTTTCAATTCTCTTGAGCAAATATCTAGGAGTGGGATCACTGGATTGAGAGGTAGGTTACGCTACTTACCAAAGTGGCTGTATCATATTGCTTTTCCACTATAACAATGTATGAGCGTTCCAGTTGCTCCCCATCCTTGCCAGTGCTTGATATTATCAAGTTTGTTTATTTATTCAGCCATTCCAATAGATGTAGTGGTTATCTCGTTATGGTTTTAATTTGCAGTTCCTGAATGACTAATATTTTCTTAGCGTCTTTTCTGCATATAGCTTCTAAGAGCATATCTTCTTTGGTCAAGATTCTGCCTAGATCTTTTGCTCATATTTTATTAGGTTCATTGTTTTCTTATTACTGAGTTGTAAGAAAGAGGTCAGTTTTTAACATGGTCAAAACGAAGAGTTTTTTAGAAAGTTAGGACTCTGAAAAGAGAGAATATATCAATCAAATAATAAGTTTTATATCTACCATACTACTTTCCTTATAAAAATATTATACTTTATCATAATATTCATAGTTCATAAACAGTTATATAGTGTTTTTGTTTTCTATAATGTTTTTTATTTCTATACCGTTTTGTTTCTTTTCTTTCTAGGATAAGGACAAATTTTTTATTGATTCATAATTTTATAAATTTTATAATTATTAACTTATAATTCTTTTAAGTTAATGCTTAGGTCAGAGTTGGTAGCCATTACACTAGGCCAATGGCTCTGAAATTTCTTTGTAGTCACGTTTAAAGAGTTAAATTCCTCACAAGCCACCTCCTCCACCCACCATTTCTATTCTTTTGTGGAAAATGAACTCAGGACTAACAGAAACTTGTGGCTATATAAGAAAAATCTGGGAGGATTATTATACTATATACTTCCCTGTTTTAGCAATAAATGTGTATATATTTTAAGCACAATTCACGTACGTCTGAAGTTTTGTTACTAGAAAAGTATGGGTACAAAATACCACTGCTTGTAAATGTGCATCACAACATTGAGTTAACAAAATAACCCAAAGGACTAGATTGAAGACAATGACACTCAGCAAACTGAAATTAACAGAAAGTAAAAGAAGCAATTGGAAACAATAACTACCTCAAGACAATGATAAATATGAATATTCTTCCTGAACACTGCCCTATGCAAGGTAGGCACTCAGTATGTGTTACATGAATAAAGGAATGGTTAGAAGAAAATTGCAAAATTCCAACTATCTACTATGCATCTGTAAATAAATAAGCTTTGCAAAGTTGTGTGGCAGCCAACTTCTAGGCAGGACAGTAAATTAAATTCCTCAACAAACTTTACTAATGTGCTAACTATTGTTATCAAACAACAAATTATAATAATCTCTACAAACTCACTCAGAAAGCTTTAATAACAACTGTGTAGAATCATTTATCATTTTCTCAAAGATTAAAAGGACATGTCTTTTTTAAGCACTTTCCACTACATCAACATTTTGACCACGTCACTGACTATGGTGATGTCAACCATTCCCCAAATTTCAATTACCATTGCTGTAAATGTGCATTATTGTATGATAATTCCTCTCAAATTTCTATCTTAAGACTAACCCTCTCTCCTAAGCTCTAGACTTGCAAAGTCAAATGCCTACCCCACATCTCCATCTGCATGTCTCACAAATGCCTTAAATGCAACTTGCCCTTCCTCTAGTGTTAACCAGCCTGCTAAATGACATCATCATCCACCCAACTGCTGAGCCTGAAAGGCTAGAAGTCACGGCTCTGCTTCACCCCTAACAGCCCATCAATCAACTGATTTTAGTGTTAGATCTCCTACATACAGACACTTAATCGCCATCTCCACTACCACTATGTGAATCCAAGTCAACATCCCGCTCTGTCTCAACTACTGAAATGGTTTACTAGTTATCTTCTACCTCTGCAATACTGCCCTTCCCCCATTAATCTATTTAGAGAAATCTAATTTATCTAACAGATAAATTAATAAATTTATTATATTATTATTTATTATTATTAATAAATCTAATTAGATAAATTAGAGTACATATTTGCAACAGAATACTATGCATCCATAAAAAAGAATGAAACAGCTCTTTCTATGCTGCCATGGAATGGTATCCAAACTATGTTCAAAACTAAGGCATATAGAACCTTCATATTTGCGTAAAAAAAGGCTGAGGAAAAATAGTTATGTGTTTGCCAGTATGTGCACAGAATATCTATGGAAGGATACATGAGAAATAGAATATAATTGTCTCTAGGGAAAGGAAATGGATGGCAGGAAGACAGAGGTGGAAACCAGAGAAGACTGCTATACCCTTTGGTGCCCTTGAATATCAAATTATGTGATGACTTTACCTATTCAGAAAACAAATAAGATCAAAAAGAAAAGGAAAAAATATCTTTGTCTCAGGATAAACTGCCAAGACCTTGACCCTGACCCTACCTAACTCTCCAGTCTTATATCAAGTCACCTTCTGCCCTCCACTCCCGATACATGCACACATGCACTGGATTCTTTCTGAACCTCCAAGGCATCAAGTGTCTCTCTGCTCAGAGGCTTTGCACATGCTCTTTCCTCTGTGCCCCAAAATGGTCTCATCTCACTCCCCATTCTAGCTAACTCCTATTATCCTTCAGGTTTCCATTTAAATGTCACTTCCTTAGTTCCCAGAGTAAGTCAAGGGCCACACAGCACACCGCCATTTCACCCTGTGCTTCTGTTCTTCTTTTTTTTTTTTTTTTTTTTTTTTTTTTGCGGTACGCGGGCCTCTCACTGTTGTGGCCTCTCCCGTTGCGGAGCACAGGCTCCGGACGCGCAGGCTCAGCGGCCATGGCTCATGGACCCAGCCGCTCTGCGGCATGTGGGATCTTCCCAGACTGGGGCACGAACCCGCCTCCCCTGCATCGGCAGGCGGACTCTCAACCACTGCACCACCAGGGAAGCCCTGTGCTTCTCTTAATACTCAGATGTTTAAAACAAAACTACTCTTCTCGGGACTTCCCTGTTGGTCCAGTGGTTAAGACTTTGCCTTCCAATGCAGGGGGTGCGGGTTTGATCCCTGGTCGGGGAGCTAAGATCCCATATGCCTCGTGGCCAAAAAACCAAAAGAATATAAACCAGAAGCAATATTGTAACAAATTCAATAAAGACTTTAAAAAAAATGGTCCACATCAAAAAGAAATTAAAAACAAACAAACAAACAAAAAGAAAACTACTCTTCTATATCTTTTTGCACATCTAGAATCCAAACAGCAGGAGGACGGTGGTCGCATCCGTCTTTACTGACCGTGCAGGAAGAAGTAGGGCACCCCGGAGGTCCAGGAGAATGAGTAGTGTGACTACAGTGTGTATTTGCGGAGAGAGGGGAAGGGGACTCGTTACGAATCTGGAGCAGCAGATGGACCTGGCACCACGCCTGGCACCACGCAGGCACTCAGACCCTGGCTGAATGAATAAATAAGTGGACAAATGAGGAGACCTGGGCTTGGATCCAGTTTAGACACCTATTGGATGGGTCACCTCCGGTAGATTATTTAACCTCTCTAAACCTCATTTATCAAATAGAAACAGTCACATCTGTCTCTTTTGCTGTAAAGGACTAAAGAAAGTACCAAAGACTCAATCAAGCAGGGAATCAGTGCCCCGTGGAAGCTAAGGAATGTCCACAGCACCCACAGCAAGAAATGAGCTGACCCAAACCTGGGGTCCCTAACATGTAAGAGGCTGCTGGCCCATGGAAGAGGAGACATCTTTTATTTAGCATAAAAACCGAGACAAAAATAAAAAGAGAGGCATGTAGGCATCGGGAAGACATTATAGTGAACAAGACAACAGCAGTAGAGGTCACTATGCCCTGATGCAGAATGGATGGAGTCTGTAGCTGGGACAAGAGATCAGCCAACTGCAGAGCCAGGCCTATTGTGAAAGCCATCAAAGCCACAGATCTCAACCTCCTCTAGTGACAGGCACAGGGCTAGGAGTATACAAATGGTTACGCCACTCGTAATGAGAAAATGGACATCTGCCGAGTACTCGGGAAGAGTAAGTACGCAAATACTTGAGGGATTGGTACAAGTTGATTCACCTGATCTCTATATTATAAAGACTTCGAAAGGGCAGCTATACAAATTCTTGGCATCGGCAGTGATGGGAAACATACCACCTTGTAAGGTAACCTATTCCATTCTTCAACAACTGAAGAAATCAGACAGGAGTTCAGTATGAGGAAGAAGGTGCAGGTCTTGTAGTTGTATTCACTGGTCCTATCACTTGCGCAGGTGAAGTCTTGTCTTTCTTTCATATAACAGACCTTCAAATACTTAAGGTGATTATACTTAGGTGATCATGTTCCCATTTGCCCAGGACAGTCCTAGTGTGTGCCTGTCATCCCAGCATAACTACTAACAGTACCTTCTTTCACTCTCAAAGAGTCCTGGTTTGGACAATAAATTATATGATCCCTCAGCTCTGAGACACCTCCTCACCGCCCCCCCACCCCCCACCCGCCCCGCAAATACTCTGCTCTTCAGGCTCAGCATTCGCCTTCTCAGCACTCATTTCTCCTGGGACATTATCCCCAGGCTCTTTACGGTCCCTAAGCCCTTAGCTCTGAACAAGCTCCAGGTGACTGATACCCCTAAACCAAATGCAGTATTCTAGGTGTAACATCACAGGAAAAACCAGAATTTATTCTTCTGATCATACAAGAGCACCTCAGCATTTTCAGAAATCAGGTCACATTCTTTATGCTGAGCTCAAATTACCAGCGAAAGGTTTTCTGTCCTTCCCCCCTGTGTTTCCACCAGGCAATCCTGTACTTACACAATAGATTTTTAGACCCTGGTGCAAGGCCTTTCAGTGTTGCATTAACTTTCATTTAGTTTATTACTTCAACCAAGTAGTCTACGAGACATTAGGGTCCTGATTCTCTCATGAGCCCTATGTTTCCCCACCTTGTCCTATCTGCAAGTCTGATAAACTTATGTTTTCCTCTAAGATATTAATAAAAAAGACTGAACTTGGAGCTATCGCCAAAATCCTAGAACTAGCCCAAAGAAATTTCCTCTTCAGATTCCACTGATCCTTCATGGACACCTTTGGGTAAGGTCACTCAATTACTAGCATGTCTAACTAAGAGGTTAACAAGTCCATATTTCAACACGTTCTTCATAAGAATGTGACACAATATCTTGCTTAAATGTACCATGTCCACTGCATGAGACTATTTTGGGACACTCTATTCTGCAGGTAACATCTGGATGTCAATGTGGAAATATACTGAAAATAGAGAACAAGGACAGACGTATATTTACCCACTGATATTCACCAAGTCATACAATAAATACAGGCTCTCGTATGTGCCAAGAGCTGTGGCTGCCTTGGCCACACAATGGTAACAAGGTACACATGCCCTGCCTACACAGTATTTTGAAAAACACTCATTTTTAAGGAGTTAGAGGAAGACCCAATAAGAAAACGGAGTAGGGAGTCAAAGATTAAGGTGGAGAACAAAGAGGATGTTTTATAGAAACAGCCGAGAAAGAAACTTGACGAAGGAAGAATCAAAGAAGATCCTGTGCCTGGATGGCGGAGATTTACAGTGGTACAAACGTCGCTGGAAGGCAGAATTGGTTACAAAGGAAAAATGGTGAGTTTGGCCTTGAACATGCTAAATAATGATGGAAAAGTGATTTGAAGATTAAATGTATAAAAGAATCCCTTTTTAAAAAAAGACTAGAAGAAAAGTAATGACTATTTTCATAATCTTCACACAGAAAAAGGCTTTCTAGGCATTTTATAAAACCCAAAAGGATAAATGCATAAAATAAAAATTCAAAACATTAAACATCATAAAACTCTATAAAATCTAAATGGAAAATATATGTGAAGCACATTAAAGCTCTGACTTCGAGCTTTGTGTCACACGTCTGAGTCCCAGGTAGGAGGAAGGC
>NW_006793664.1:145747-154496 GCF_000442215.2 Lipotes vexillifer | reverse complement strand
GAAAGAGGACAAAATCAGAGACAAAAACTCTCATGGGAGCCACGGCTGAAGCATCTCAAGCAGGTGAAGGACGTGACAGTGTCACCATGAAAGCAAGCCCGGGAGGAAGGGGGTGGGTGAGAGCCCCCTGTACTGCCTTCCCCGTGTCACCCCACCCTCAGGGACACGGCAGAGGCCAGGGGCCACTCCTCAGAGCCCCTGGCCAGCGTGGCTCCTGATGAGTCTGCCACAGGAGGAGACAGAAGAGAAGCAGAGGGCAGAACCCTGGACGAGGCTGACAGCGGCTCCCTGCCCCAGATCCTGAGAACTACCCGGTCCCCGCAGGGCAGACGGGCCACTGCGGGAGCCCAGCAGAACTGCAGCCTGCCCAGGCCAGCTCCCAGGTCCGCCCCCTGGGCTCAGGCCCAGGCCTGCCAGCCTCCGCAACCCGCAGGAGCAGCTTCTCCTCACTCTTCTCTCAGGTGAGGAAGCAGCAGATTGCACGTTAGACCCGTTATCCCTTAGAATACAGAGACTAGCCTGTTTTCCTAAATGGACCCTGACTGCCACCCCACTGGATTTATTAAGAAGACCGCTGTTTACTTTTGAAAAGTCAGACTGTAGTAAAGCAATGGACCGGAAAACGAGATCAGAGGGCATTAAACAAAAAGTAGTCAGTAGCCATCGTTCACATCACTTACTGAGCATGTGCCCAATAAATATTGGTTGAATGTTGAGTGTGGAAGAACTCCTTCAAGAAGGTGGGCAGTTAAAAGAAAGAAGAGAAATATTAAGGTATCTCAAGGGCTCACAAGTCATTTTCAGTCGTGAACTCTAAGACCAAAAGGACCCATGATCTCCTTGAACAACCACCAGTGTTGTCGCAGGTCTTCAGCATAGTTAGAAAATAAAAGACAGTCATATATTACAACCGCACATCATCATTAGCAAATCAGAGCTAATTCCTCATAAAAATGCATATATATTCCTCATAAAATACCTAAAAACAGAATAAAACAAAACCAGGCCTGAAAAGCATTTGTGAATTTATTAGGCCTACACACAAAATGCCTTCCCTTTCTACAGGTAATACAAATATAGCAGAGTTATACGGTATAGAACTGTAATTTAGGGGGAAAAAATAGACTGCTACAACAATAAAGCAATGGATTAAAATAAAGAAACTGAGTTTACTGGGCTGTTCCAGCCACATTTATCTTAATCTAGCCCTGCAAGGTCTCAGGCACCTGTACCATGATCTTCTTATGCAGAGGGCAGACAGAATGGAATGCCACTGTTCCCGTGTGTTGTCTTAGAAAAAACACATATGTATAATTTCTGTTTGTTTGTGTTTTTTTTTGGCTGCACTGGGTCTTCATTGCTGCGCGTAGGCTTTCTCTAGTTGTGACGAGTGGGGGCTTCTCTTGTTGCAGAGCACAGGCTCTAGGCGCGTGGGCTTCAATAGTTGAGGCGCATGGGCTCAGTAGTTGTGGCTCACGGACTCTAGAGTGCAGGCTCAGTAGTTGTGGCGCACAGGATTAGTTGCCCCATGGCATGTGGGATCTTCCCAGACCAGGGATCGAACCCATGTCCTCTGCATTGGCAGGCGGATTCTTAACCGCTGCGCCACCGGGGAAGTCCCATATGTATAATTTCTGAGAGAAAGTTTGGGGTAGTGAATAAGACAAGAATAAGTTAGAAGTCAGAAATTCAGACTAGAATTCTGATTCAGGTGTCTCTCAAGAAGCAAAAGAAGTTACTGACAAACTCATGAGATGGAGACACTATAATTCTTTTCATGCCTCAGTGAAAATCTGATGAATAAAGGAAATGTTTATAAAGAATGTTTTTAGTTTCTCTGACATGAAGTGTTATACAAGGAAAATAGGAACTTAAGGAGTGACCCATAAGTAAATTCTCTTCTTTCTATTAATCTGGCCCCCAAAACTGGTAACAGTGCGATAGTTTACAAAACTTCCAGTTCCTATGAAAATGGTGATAATGAATGAAAGTGGCCAACTGTTCCAAACAGAAACCTCTTGAAAAACACTTCTTAGTATGCCAAGTATTAGATCTTTTAAAAACTTCAGTGGTGGCACTGAACCAAGTGGTATTTGCTCCCTACTCTCAAGGAACATGAAATTAACATCACAGGAAAGGCCAGAGATCTCAGGGAAGCAGTCAAATGGCACACATGAGGCACGATATGTCTGAACGCTATAATTGACAGAATTGGTGAAATTTAACATTGAGTCATTCATGAGTCAGCAAATACTTATCAAGAGCCCAAAGCATGCCCACCAAACTAAGAGATGAGCACACAACAAGGAATGTGATAACAGCAGTAGCAGTAATAATAATAGCAGCTATTTGTTGAATGATGTCTATGTAACAGGCCCTGTACTACAATGCTCTAAATTATCTCATTTACTCCTCCCAACAATCCTATGAGCTTGGCATTATACATGATATCGCCATTTTTCACATTAAACAATGAGGCTCTGAGAAACCGGGTCAAATAGATAGATCTGCTCTGTTTCAGGCCCTACTCACTCACAAGCTCAATTACTCTCAACCTCAGTTTTCTTCATCTATGAAATGGTAATATAAAAGGATTAACTGATGTAATTATGCTGGCACCAAAACAAAGTTAAGCCCTCTCTAAGTCATAGTTAAAATCACCATTGTACGAGATCATAAAGCTACCAAATAAACAGAAGAACCAGCATTCTGATTCCATCAGATTCCAAAGCCTACATTCCAGAACCACAACACTACACAGAGGGGCAGGGGTGAGGCTTCTGCTGCAAGTGAAAGCTTTTGGTTTGAAGCTGGTTAAACAATAAGAAAAGCAATCATCCCGCCTCACACAAGAATGGCTGGAGCCTCTAGGGTTGATGGTTTCAGTGGCTCAACAATGTCACTAAGGACCTCATCTCAGTCCATCTCTACTCCGCCATCCTCCGTGCTGGCTTCATTCTTAGGCTGGCAGCAAGACGGGGACCATGGCTCCAGGCAACACATCCAGGCAAAACAACATCGAGGAGAACAGGAAAAACTGTCCCCTTCTCCAGCTGTCTCCTAGTCTCTGGCGGACTTCCCCTCACCTCTCACAGGCCAGAATAGGCCACATGTCCACTCCTGAACCAGTCTTCAACAGAAGGGGCAGAATTTCCACAACTGGCATATACTAAGTATCCGAGACAGACGAGACAGAACGAAGAATTAAAAGATGTATTTCAGGAGACTGAAAACTGAAACTATCTCTTAACAAATCCACAGGACGTGGCTTATAAGGAAGAGGGACACAAGAATTCCAAGTGGAGAGAGTGGAGAGCCTGAAACATAACACAGACATTGGAAAAACCGCTCTGGCTAGAAAAACATGGTATCATACTACAAAGGAAGTCCAAGGTGAAGTAAGCATGGGAGCCACACAACGCCTTGTGTTAGTCAAGTCAGCACCCATTTAAGCCACTAAGTGTAGAGCAATAAAGACCTGAAATACTAAAAACAGGCACACACTCAACCCTGCACCTAATTCAAAATGCAACAAATCTTGGAGTGTAGAACATAATAGAGAATTTGGGTACAGCCTTCTGCTTCCTTCTCACAATTCTTTTCCCCAAATTCTCACACATAAATAAAAGTAAACTAGTGCGTGCATACATAAACCATGGAAGACTTTCCAAACCACAGTTATTTTTCGCATTCACGCAACCAGGTTTGATGTAAAAGGTAAACTATCCTTTGACCTGAAAATACAGTAATATGGATCGTACAAAGTTCTAAAGAAACTGCTTCCATTTCACCTACAACAGTTTCTCTGCTATTCCTAAGAAATGTCTAGGTTTATCTGCCTTGAAAATGACAAGAGTGGGTAGAAAGAACATCACATATCACTCACCAAGTCATATCTTGAGGCAGGTACTGGATATTTAGAGGAGCCCCAAGATGCCTGTGGGGTTGGGAAGGGCATCAAGGTCACTGCATCCGATGCCCTTCTCTGCCATAATAGGATTCCAGAGCATTAGACGTAGGAGCAAACTCCCAGGATCAAGTCTTCGCTACTGCACACAACACCCTGGAAGAGCAGCACGGGAATCATCTCTCAGGCCATCCAGAACAATAACTGATTCTCACCCAGTTCTGGTCTGCAGAAAAGCCATCTGAACACCTGAATGGCCAAGGTGGTGGCTTCTCAGCTAGTCTGAGGACAGTCAGGCTCACCTTGGTTGGGCTGTAGCACTGGGGACATTTCCCACACTTGGGATGATTTCTTTGGCCACACACTGCATCAGAAAAATTTAGTGCATCTAGTAATTTTTAAGCTTTTGTGGAGAGGTTTGAGCTACCATAGATTCTAAATTCTGACGTAAAGAGGAATTCAAACTGAATACTGATGATTAAGTACAAAATAAACCATGAAATCATAACATTTCAGAAGCTTGAATACAACTACAGCAGGGATCTGTAATCTGTAGGGGAGGACAAAGTTTTCCTCAACTCACTTAGGGTCCCTGGTAGGGTCTAAAAATTAAACTGACAGAGACAGATTAACAGGAGAAGAGCACACAAATTTAATAAGTTTTATGTGACATGGGAGCCTTCATAAGGAAATGAAGATCCAAAGAAACAGTTAGACCCGTTATTTTTATTTTTTAATTTTTTTTGCGTTACGCGGGCCTCTCACTGTGGTGGCCTCTCCCGTTGCGGAGCACAGGCTCCGGACGCGCAGGCTCAGCGGCCATGGCTCACGGGCCCAGCCGCTCCGCGGCACGTGGGATCTTCCCAGACCGGGGCACGAACCCGTGACCCCTGCATCGGCAGGCGGACTCTCAACCACTGCGCCACCAGGGAAGCCCAGACCCGTTATTTTTATACTAACTTTGATGAAGAGCTGACGGTCGTGGAAGAATATGATAGGTTCGGGTGTGTGCCTGAACCCCATCAGAGAAAAAGAACGTCATAGCTTTAACTGCTAATACTACTAAATAAGTAATAATGAAAATAAATTAAACAATCTCAAGAAGTTACAAAAAATGAAAAAGCAGAAGGAAGGAAGGAATAAAGATAAAAAGCAGAAAGTACTGAATTGGAAAAATAATAACAAAAATAATAATAAACTCAGGTTGGTTACTTTTAAAAGAAATACACAAAAAGCTGAGCAATTAGGTAACCTAAACTGAAAAGAAAAAAAATGAAAAAGTACAAATACACTAGGTAATAAATGAGAACAGGAAAACAACCAGAGATACAGTAGAAAGGAAAAGACTGTTAAGGGATTATCTTGTCGAATTAATTGGAAAACACTGATGATTTTCCAGGAAAATATAAATACCAAACTGATCCCTGAAGGCAGGGAAAAATCTATTCAGTCACACAGATACCAAAACAGTTATCCAGGAACTAATCCTCCAGAAAAAGTACGAGATCAAATAAGTCATGAATGTGAACGCTACCAAACTGCAGGGAACACACAATTTCAATGATAGTTGAACTGTTCCATGGAAAACGGTGAAAGCTTCCAAATTCTTTTCAGGAAGTCAGCATAACATTAGAACAAAATCTGATCAAGGGAGTATGAAAAGAGAAGAAAAAAAATTAGAAAATTAGACTACTGTCATGAATATTAATGTAAAAATCCTAATACTAGCAAAGAGAATACAGCAATACATTTTTTTAAATGACCAAGTGGGCTTTATACCAAAATTCAAAATTAGGAAATCTATTAATAAAATTCATTATATTAATAGCTTAAAGTACAAATTATCTCTACATAGTAAAAAGGTATATGAAAAAATTCAATATGTGTATTTAATATATAACAACAACAACAACAACAACAAACACAAATGAACATCCATGTCTACAATACCAAGATTTAGGGAATGATATTTTACCATTCTTGCCTTCAGACTTAAAAATATAAAGAATTATAGACACCTTTCAGGACAGACCCCCTTACACCTTTCCTTCCCTGGAGGCAATTACTATCCTGATGTCAGGGTAGACCATTACTGTTTTCATTTCATTTCATTTTTTAATTCTATTTATTTATTTACGTGGCTGTGTCGGCACAGCCAAGTAAATCCCTCTTAGTTGTGGCACGAGGGATCTTCGGTGCAGTGCGCAGGCTCTTCTTTGCAGCTCGCAGGCTTCTCTCTAGTTGTGGCGTATGGGCTCCAGAGCACACGGGCTCAGTAGTTGCAGTGAGAGGGTTTAGTTGTCCCGTGTGATCTTACTTCCCCCACTAGGGACCAAATCCAAGTCCCCTGCATTGGAAGGCGGATGCTTAACCACTAGACCACCAGGGAAGTCCCGACCATTCCTGTTTTTAAATCTTGACCACATACATATGTATCCCTAAATGGTATACACTCTAGTTTTGCACGTTTTTAAAAAATTTAACATGAATGCTATACCATACATATACATCTGAAACTTGCCTTGTTTCTCTAAACCCTATCAAGATTTATCTATGCTGATATATGTAGGAGGATTCTAGTTCATTTATTTTAACTGCTGTATAGCATTCCATTATATGACTAAATCATGAAAGTTGTTTAATACAGTCCCCTATTGATGGACATCTGGATTGTTAACAATTTTCTGCTTTTATAAATTATGCTACAATAAACTTGCTTGTACATAGTGCAAGAATTTCTCTCGGATATACTAAGTAGCATACTGGGCTTACAGGAATGCAAATGTTTAAACTGACATACATTGCCAGTTGCTATCTTAGTAGTATTATCAATTCACACTTATATCAGCAGTGATGAAAGCTATTTCCTCACATGCTCTCCACATCTGAGTGTTATCAGGCTTATTAATTTTAGTAAATCTGATGACAATGAGTTGGTGTTTCACTGGAGTTTTCCTCTGCATTTCCCTTATTACTAGTGAAAGTGAGATTCTGCCATACATTCATTAACCATTCTGTTTTCTTCTTCTTAGAACTGGTTGTAATTTTTGGTCCCTTTTTGTGTATTTGGTCCCTTTTCTTGTGTATTCTTTTTTACTTACTGAATTACAGACCTTTATTCATTCAGGATACTAATTTTTAATTAGTTACGTGCAACACTGCACTGTCTTTTTTTTTTTTTTTTTTGCGGTATGCGGGCCTCTCACTGTTGTGGCCTCTCCGGTTGCGGAGCACAGGCTCTGGACGTGCAGGCTCAGCGGCTATGGCTCACGGGCCCAGCCGCTCGGCGGCATGTGGAATCTTCCCGGACCGGGGCACGAACCCGTGTCCCCTGCATCGGCAGGCAGACTCTCAACCACTGCGCCAGGGAAGCCCCCTTTTTTTGTCTCTTGATTTCACTTACGCCGTATGTTACGTCAGAGTTTTTCTGTAGTCAAATGTATCAGTCTTTTCCTAAACAGCTTGGACTTCTTAGTCCTGACTACTATGTCATACAGATGCCCACCTACCTATAATTTTCTAATAGCTAAAAATCTGTTTTTCCATGTTGATTTTCCACATTGATCAATCTACAAATTTTTGTGTATGGGAAAACATAGGGACATGAATTTTATTTTTTAACATAGATGACCTGTTGCACCAGCACTATCTCTTAAATAACCCATTCTTCCCCACTGATTTTGTAATCTGCTTAATATATAATGTTTATAAATAAGTAATAAAAATAGCAACTATTCAACAACAAAAAGTAAAGAATAGGAAGACTTAGTCCACAAAAAAGGAAAAATAGGTGGCTTTTTAAAACGTGAAGTTCCCTGGTGGCCTAGTGGTTAGGATTCCGGGCTTTCACTGCCAAGGTCTGGGTTCAATCCCTGGTAAGGGAACTGAGATCCTGCAAGCTATTCGGTGTGGCCATAAATAAACAAACAAACAAACAGGAATTTCCTGGCGGGCCAGTGGTTAGGACTCATAGCTTTCACTGCTGTGGGCCCAGGTTCGATCCCTGGTTGGGGAACTAAGACCTCGCAAGCTGCTTGGCACAGCTAATAATAAAAATAAAATAAAATTTTAAAAATAAAATAAAAAAGTGAAAAAGTGTTCCAAATTTAAAAATGCTATTTTTAAATTTGCATTTCTCTTATCAGAGAAAAATACCAAATGCTTTGAAACATAATGTTTGGCAAAGGTGTGGGAAACAGGCACTAATTCATAGGTTGTGGGGAGTAGAAACAGGTACACCCCCCATGGAGAGCAAGCTGAAGCAACCAATCAAAATTGTAAATGCATATATCTTGAATTCATTTGCATTAAAGAGACTTATACATGTTAGTATCAGTGAAAGCCATTTGTAGCAGAAGAATAAAAACTGGGAGGAACTTAAATGTTCATTAGTGAGGAAATGGTTCCAAAACGTGCAGTACACTCACAAAACAGTATGTTAAGAGGCAGGTTATATGCAACGGAATAGAACAATCTCCAAGACATAATACAAGGAGAGAAATCAAGGTGCAAAATAGTATTACAATTGTGTCAAAAAATTAAAAGCTAAAGTATATGCAGAACTATGCATATGCATGTGTAGGTCCATAGATGCAGAGAACAGCTCTAAAAGAATATACAAGAAACTGGTGATAGATATCTCCCTTTGAGGAGAGGAATGGGGAGTCAATAGGGGTGGGAGGGAGATTTACTTTTCACTGAGTATCTTCTTGCTCTTGAATTTGGTAACATGTACATGTATTACCTACTCAAAAATAATAGAAAAAAATTAATCATTTAAAGGAAAAACATTGCTGATTGATTCTGTTCTTGCTAAAATAATGAGGCATCTTCTACCTTTCA
>NW_006793664.1:136226-145737 GCF_000442215.2 Lipotes vexillifer | reverse complement strand
AGCAGGATGGGGAAAGAAGGTTTCATTTTACCCCTAAAGACTGAGGACCAGAGTAATAGAGCTGCAGAGCCCATAAAAAACTCCAAAGATGGGGCGGGTAGTAGAATATTTCGTACAAATGAATAAACAAGCAAATGAAGTTAGGAGGCCAACACTAAAGAACATGGACATGTCTACCTCGAGGTGCTGTAGTAAGAATTAACTGAGATAATACATGTGGGATGACTACAGGAGCTCTGACAACTGCAGCAACTTAGTTTCCTTGTTCAAAACCATCCTACTTTGACAAACGTTAGAATGTAGGAGTTTATGAGGGTGTGTGTTTTTATTTATTTATTTATTTATTTATTGGCTGTGCTGGGTCTTCATTGCTACGCGCGGGCTTTCTCTAGTTGCGGCAAGCAGGAGGCTACTCTTCGTTGCAGTGCACGGGCTTCTCATTGCAGTGGCTTCTCTTATTGCGGAGCATGGGCTCTAGGCACGCGGGCTCCAGTAGCTATGTCACTTGGGCGCGGTAGTTGTGGCTCTCGGGCTCTAGAGCACAGGCTCAGTAGTTGTGGTGCGTGGGCTCAGTAGCTGTGGCTCATGGGCTTAGTTGCTCCACGACATGTGGGATCTTCCCAGACCAGGGATGGAACCCCTGTCCCCTGCATTGGCAGGTGTATTCTTAACCACTGCGCCACCAGGGAAGCCTGAGGGTGTGTGTGTTTTAACTCAAATGGAATCATGGTAGAGACCTTTGTGTCTCAGTACCCATATTTCTTTCTCAATTCATAGTATTTCATTCTATGCATCATGATTACTTAACATGAATAAAGGTGTTTTTCAATAAAATTTATATATATCCGTACATACACACAACCCTTCAGGCAGCTGACCCTCTGACCTTGAAAATTCTAAAATAACTAGTTTTTCAACAAACGGGACTCTTCAAGACCAGAAAAGGAAAGCCAGCTTTCCTGGGTTTTTTTTTAATCCCCAAATTATTAACTAACTTAGAAGGATTTAATTTTAAAGTACTAAAAGTGCCCTTTCTATACTTGCAAAGGTAACTTTACCTCCATTACTAGGACATTACTTCTGATATCGTGATGAAACCAGAGGTTTAGGCGACTTCTATTTCCATTGTGACTTTCTTTAAAACACTTCAACAAACAAATGCAAGTTCCTTGAATGGACTGCTTAAGAACTATATAATTACCACTATGAATGAATATCTGAATTTCTGGGTTAAATATGGAACAAGAATTGACAATAGTGGAAAAGAAATCAGCCTCGTATACAAGAGGCATGTTTTTCCATGATTTACATATAAAAACCTTCCTTAATGAGTTAAGTGAATACCCATCTCAAATATTACATGCTCATTTAAGTTCTCACTCTTATTCCAGAATATCTTTTAGAATTAACATCCTAACATTATATCTGTGCTTTTAAAACTGACATATTAAAAATATAAAAAATCCCATTTAAATTTTCAAAATTAAAATAAGACTTTTGTTTCAAAAAAAGAAATCACTGTTTCCTAACATGCAAAGGTACACGAGGGACTTACCTGGCGGTCCAGTGGTTAAGACTTCCCCTTACAATGCAGGGGGTGTGGGTTCGATCCCTGGTTGGGGAGCTAAGATCCCACATGCCTTGCGGCCAAAAAACCAAAACTTTTAAACAAGCAATATTGTAACAAATTCAGTAAAGGCTTTAAAAATGGTCCACATCAAAAAAAAAAAATCTTAAAAAAAAAAGGGCACAGATGGCGACATAGAGATGCCTGGGAGGAGCTGCCTGATCCCCTCCTGAAGGTGCAGAGGCTCCGCAGTTTCTTCTGAAATCTTAAAGAAGAAAGTTATGTCTTGTGCCTGCAAACTGTGTAAAGGGCTAGTGCTTCAGGGTTTGTTCTCAAGAGTGAGCTGGGGAAGAGGCGAGAATGCAGGATGAGGACAAAGGGCGTCTCTTCACTGAGTCCTGCATTCTCCAATGGAGAATCAATTACATTATCACTATAAATCCCTAAACCAGCCCGTTCCCAGCCCTTGTGCCTCTAACTGGGGAGCTGACTTCCGCAGTCCAGCCCGATTCGATTCCTAGCGCCCTTCCGGAGAGTGAACTCAGGGAAGTCCATCCAGCAGCCTCTACTGCCAAGCCAGCTCTGGACTTCCCTTCAGATGGGCCAACCTGTGCCTTCACTACCGCTGCTAATTTAGGTAAACACTGCTCGTTTAACCAGCACAAAGGAGTATAATCGAAAAATCACACAACAGAGTAAAATAGCAAGCAGCCACCAGGAGTCAGGAAAATTTAGGCTGAAGTAGGATGGAGAGCAATGAAACAAATACCATCAGGACAAAAGAAGTCTTTAGGAAGGAGATAAAGTGTGGTGAGGGGAGGATGAGAGACAGAGCTTTTAAAAAAAAGAAAGTTGGGAAATTTCAGATGAATCATGGGTTTTCTATGCAAACCACTACACACGGCTTCTTTTCGGCCACAATAGTAAACGCAGTCGGACAACTCAACGCTTGGCTACTCGGCTGCAGCCTGTAGTCTTTCCTCATTTGAATAGTATTTTAGGAATGTTTTGTCAAAGTGTCCGATGATTATTCACTTCTACCGCATTCTTCCCTTCACCATGATCATTATGGTCATAGTAACTATTTTATAGGCAGGACATTCACAACATTAAATGATGACCTTTTTTAACCTGTTCAAATTCATGTAGTTATTTGCCCACAATTCCTTTAAAAAGGAAGATTAACTTTAACAACTGTTGCTCATAGCAACACAGGAACAAAAGATTTTTCACATGCATAATCTAAGCATTTAATTAAAATTCACAAACTTGGATCTCAAACGGAGTCAAAAGTAGAAATGTAAGAATACCAGATTCCCAAATAGCAGCAGTTACAGAGTATATTGTTCAGATATCACAAATACAAAAAAAGGGTAGCTTGTGACACGGATAAGGAATGTACAGGTTTAAAGATTCCTTTATAACCACCATTTCAGTGAAGTGCTTATATTCTTCCAGGTAAGTTTCACAGCATAAATAAATCAAACAGAAATATACCATACTCTCACTAAGTTTCTATCATTTCTCTTTTACCAAGGCCAGAGCCTGAATACAAATCTAAGTAGTGTAAAGCAAACTCTAACAAGGCAATTTACAGAAGGAGATGATTTTTCCCCTCAGGACTTAAGCTCAACTGCAAGAGTCAAGGTAAAAAAGAATTCCAATCAAGGTCTGTAATTTACACACTTGTGAAACCAAGGCAATCTCAGACAACAGATTGCCCATTAGGATTTAAATCAATGGAAAAGAGAGAGTTCTATTAAAGAATCTGGAAGAGCTGATCTGGGGCTGAGCTGTCGAGGAAAGCTTCAAGTGTTGAAATTAAGTCCTCAAGGGTAGCTGTGACCTCCAACCCCAAACCCAAGGCCAAGGGCTTTACTGGGTAGTACCTGGAGGTCACACACAGCAAAAAGCACAGCTTTGAAGTCAGACAGACATAGGTGAGGCCTGCCACCTCTACTTAACAGCTTTGTGCCCTGAGACAAGCCACTTTACCTATTAAGCTCAGTTTCCTAAAATGGGGGTGCTAATGGCTCCTGTCAAAGGTATCATTTATTCAGTAAGTATTTATTAAGAGCTTGCACAGAACTAAACACTGAAATACAACAGTGAACAAGACAGACAAAGGACCTGCCATCATGGAGCCTGAAATGACATACATGAAGGCTCAACAAATGGTGCATATATCATCAACATCATCATCATCTTTAGCACAGTGGTGGAAAGTATAAGGTATGTTCCAGTGAGAACAAATACACCATCTTAGCTGGAACAAGGTTTCACTCCCCCCAAAATACTGGCATGCTTCAGGGCTCAGTCCTGGGACCTCTTCTTTTCCTTCTCTCCCAAGAGTCTCATCCCATCCCACAGTTTAAAAATACTATCTATGTATACCCAAGTTTAGCTGTCTCCCAAACTCCAGACTCTATATCCAGCTGCCTATCAGATATCTCCACGTACATGTCTTAACAGGCATCTCAGACCTATAAATCTGCAACAGAACTCTGGATCGCTGATGTAACTGGATACCAACCAACCATATTCCTTCCTTGGTCTTTTTCCCATCCGTAAATCAGTAAATCCTTCATCCGTCTCTTTTCCTTATGCCTCACATATCTAAAGCATGAGTAAGTTCTTTCACTTTCACCTAAAAAACATATCCCCAATCCATTGCCAAAGCCATCATTCCAGTTCAAGATCTGATTGCTTCTCATTTAGATTATATCACTGCAATAGCTGCTATGATTCCTTCTCCGAAGAGCAATGATCTCTTTTTTTAAAAATGGGTAAGAACATATTTACACACACACACACACACACACACACACACACACACACACACGCCCCATCATTCCTCCATTCAACTGAGAACTCTCCAATGGCTCCCAGATGCCCTTAAAATGTTGATGGTCTACAAGGTATACATGATCAGACGCCTTTTTGACCTCTCTGCCTCCTGTCATAAGCCCTCCCACTCCCCCACCCCCATCTCTGCACTGCAGCCACACCAGCTCCCTTTCAGTTCCTTGAACATACCAACCTCCTTAGCACTTTGGGACAGTGCAGTCCGACAGAACTTCCTGTATCGACAGAAATGCTCTATATCTGCACACGTGGCTATTGAGCACTTAACATGTGGCTAGTGAGACTGAGGAACTAAATGTTTAACTTTATTTAATTTTGATTAATTTAAATAGCCACATACTCCTAGCAGCTATCATATGGAATACTAGACAGAGCAGGGCTAGGAACCTAACCTGTTCCTCTGCCTGGACTCTTCCCCCAGATCTTCACGTGGATGGTGCTTTCTTATCCTCATGGCTCAGCTAAATTGTCAGCTCCTCAGAAAGGCCTGACCACTCCACTCAAAGTAGCTCCCACTGACAGCATTATCACTGCACCTTGGTTATTTTCATCAAGACACATTCAGTACTGCCTCTATAATCTGTCTCCCCCAAACTAGAATATAAAATCCATCAAAGTAGAGACCTTGCAGATTTTATTCCTTGCTATGTCCCTAAGATACATGTACTTGGCACATAGATTTTTCAATAAATGTTTGATGAATGGCTGAATGAATGAATGAGTGAGTGGATGGCTAGGAGGCCAAGTCAGTAAAAGTAGGCTGGGGACAGACTGTGGAACCTGCTGGAAGAAGGCAAGGGTCCTTCAAAAACTTGCATTTCATTTCCATGAGTATGGGCTTTGCACTGTTCCTAAGTGTCCCGGGTGGCGGGGGCGGGGTGGGGGGGACAGGCAGGCTAAGCAGGGGGCACAAAGGAACAGTACACACGCAAAGCAGGTCTCCACCCCCAACTGACTTGAAATCAATTTATGAGAACATAACTGATGCAGACACACGGACGCTCCTTACATATGAGACATCAAGAAATGTCTCAAGAATGTATCCACATACAATCTAAAGGCATACCTTTAGAGGGGAAAAGGACTGAAGGGGTATTAGACAATCAAGTTAGCTTTGTAGTCTTTGGAGCTGCAATAGCAAAACAGGGCAGTAATGTTATGTTAAACATTCAGCCAGGTTAAATACCGGTTTAGAGTCATACTGTCCTCTGAGAGCTGTCACTAGCTGTGTCACTTAGCAGAAAAGGGGGAGGGGAGGCAGTGAGGGGAGTAAGTTAATGATCTGTTTCTAACAAGTTCAAACGCCCTGAAAATCAGCAAAAAGGAAAAGAATAAAGTGCAGAGAGTGTTACTGACCAGCCAAAAATTAGCAAACCTGGACCTAGAAGCTGGCAAAACTGACAACCCAGGGATACCACGTACAATACGGATTCCACACATTCCTTCATTGTCATAATTTCAAAGAAAAAAAAAAGACTGGCATTTGAATTTAGCTCTATTTAAAACCAAAACACTAAGAAAACTGCAAAGTAAAGTTTGGTACTAAATGAAACTGTGCTCTTCAAAGTTTTGAGAGTAAACATTTTCTACCATGCTTTAAACTTTACTGAATATCGCCACTTAATAAAATTACCCTCCTGCATAAAACGGACCAGTATCAGTAAAGTGATTCCACGGTCGCTCACTAAGTCAGAATCTTCATCAGGAGTTTATAGCACAAATCTCTTTCGGTCAACCTTTCCTACAACGTGAATTGTCACTACTCAAGTTTGAGCCCGAGAGAAAACAGCACGAGCAGAGAGGCACCAGTGGCACTGAGGAAAGCCTCTCCACCTGCTAAATCCCAACACACTCATTTTTCCAGAAATATAATACTAGGGAGACTTATTTAGCTAAAAGTCACTATTAAGTCAAAATAATGTCCACATTTCTTCAAAACTAAATCTCCTGCTTCCATCCCCAGTGAGATCAAAGCAGGTTAAATGTACACTTCTGTGCAAATTCTCTACTGGGACCACTGTAGCTCCTCCCATGTTACAGGAGTAAAGCAACAGTTCCCAGAGCTTAGCTCGGTTACTCTGCTCCTGGTTTACTTCCCAGTGGGCTCCGTTCTCAACGCTACTCACTGCTGTCTTCTCAGAACCATGATTTCTTGACTGACATCAGGGTTAATAGCATAGGAAAAATTATTTGCGTTGTGGAACAGTTTTAGCCCCTCATGGTATCTTTGGAACACCTGTAACTGTGACAGGCACCAGCTTTGTAAAGATAGTACATGGAATTATTTTCTATTTGATCATCATCACCAACTGTATGATTTTATAAATACTATCAATATGTCCCAAGAAAGTCAGTGTTTCCAACGATCAAAACAGATCACTGGGGCTTCCCTGGTGGCGCAGTGGTTGGGAGTCCGCCTGCCAATGCAGGGGACACGGGTTCGTGCCCCGGTCCGGGAAGATCCCACATGCCGCGGAGCGGCTGGGCCCGTTAGCCATGGCCGCTGAGCCTGCGTGTCCGGAGCCTGTGCTCCGCGGCGGGAGAGGCCACAAAAGTGAGAGGCCCGCGGACCAAAAAAAAAAAAAAAAAAAAAACAAAACAGGTCACTGTTATATTTATATTGCCAAGAGTAAACTGTAAACAAACAACTACGGTACTTCCAAAAGTTTGTGGGTTTTTTTGCCTGTTTCTCTCCTGTCCCTATGTATAATTCCAGTTACATCAGAGAAGAATGGGTTTGGAAAACTTTAAGTAGCATGCTGTATGTCATTAGAAGAAAAGTAATAAGAGAAGCAAAGCAACTCCTCCAATTCGCCATCCATGTCTGATTTATTTTTATACAACAGTGCCTAGAGTCCAAGTTATTTGTGAAAGCTATGATCAATGATCACTGATCAACATGCCGTTTTATCATATAAGACTAATATTTCTTTTAAATGTTTGAATAAAATATTTCAAAGACTTTATCATCTCACTTTTCATCAGAGGTTCTGGAAAGGACCAGAGAGTAAATATTTAAGGCTTTATGGGTCACATACAATCTTGGACACATACTCTTCTTTGTTTTTATTTGTTTGTTTTACAACCCTTTAATGAAGTAAGACCCATTCTTAGCTGGAAGGCTACACAAAATGAAGGCTGCAGGCTGGGATTTGGCCCTTGGGCCATAGTTAGCCCACCCCTGCTTTTCAAGTATACCAAAAAACCATAATTATATAGTACGGCCACTTTGACTAAAGAAAAACACTTCCAACTGTTTTGTGTGTTTTTCTGTAATTTTTTTTAAAGTAAACTAATTTTTTTAGAACAGTTTTAGATTTACAGAAAGCAAGCAGTTAATACAGTTTCCATACACCCCACCCTCCGTTTCCCCTATTGCAGTGGTACATTTATTAAAATTAATGAACCAACATTGATACATTGTTATTAACTAAGATGCAGATTTCCTTATCTTTTTTTTTTTTTTGCGGTATGCGGGCCTCTCACTGTTGTGGCCTCTCCCGCTGCGGAGCACAGGCTCCGGACGCGCAGGCTCAGCGGCCATGGCTCAGGCTCAGCGGCCATGGCTCACGGGCCCAGCCGCTCCGCGGCATGCGGGATCCTCCCAGACCGGGCGCGAACCCGTGTCCCCTGCATCGGCAGGCGGACTCCCAACCACTGCGCCACCAGGGAAGCCCCAGATTTCCTTATCTTTTACGTAGTGTCCTTTTTCTGTCCCAGGATCCCATCAGGACACCCTATTGTCTCCTTAGGCTCCTCCTGGCTGTGACAGTTTCTCAGACATTCCTTGGTTTTGATGGCAGCGTCAGTTTTAAGGAATACTAGTCAGACAGTTTGTGAAGTGCCCTCTACTGAGATTTAGTGGGTGTTTTTCTCACGATTAGACAGGGGTTTTGATAGTTTTTTGGGAGAAAGATCGCAAAGAAAAAGTGGTCATCACATCATATCAATGGTACATCAACACGACCTATCACTGTTGACATTTACCTTGACCACCTGGCTGAGGCTATGTTTGTTAGGTTTCCTCCAACTGCTTAAAAAAAAAATAATAATAATAATAATAAAAATGATTTTAATTCTTACTACATATTACTAGTTTAAAGCTTTTAAACAGCAAATGATCTTGAATAAGCTGGCTGTATACATACACGCACACATTATGATTCATTATCTACGTGATTCACATCTATGCCTCTTAAAATACATTATATTTGAAATGAAGACAAAAATTAATATGGACTTTGCCAGTAGATTCTACTTTTAATTCACCCTAACTCTTCTTCCTTTGCGTATTAGGAGACACAGAAAAGGTGGGTAGAGTGGCAAAGGCTAAAGGCTAGAATAAAGGAGGAAAACTTGGGTCATATTGAGGCTATCAAAACACTGCAGGAAATGCAAATCAAAACCACAGTAAGATACTAGCTCATCCCACCAGAAATGCTAAAAAAAGAAAAGAAAAGAAAAGAGCAAGTGTTGGTGAGGGTGTGGAGAAGCTGGAACACTCATACAGTCATACACTCACACACTCATACACTCATACACTGCTGGTGGGGATGTAAATGGTGCGGCCGCTGTGGAAGAGTTTGGCAGCTCCTCAAAAAGTTAAACATAGAATTAACATATGACCCAGCAACTCCACTTCTAGGTATTTTATCCAAGAGAACTGAAGACATATATTCATATAAAAATTATACATAAATGTTCATGGCAGTATTATTCATAATAGCCAAAAAGCAGAATAAACTCAAATGTCCAAGAGCCGATGAATGGATACGCAAAGTGTGGTATAGCCATACAACTTATTATTCAAAGTCATAAAAAGGAATGAAATACTGGTACATGCTACAGCATGAATGAATCCTGAAAACATTATGCTAAATGTCATTAAGAAGCCAGACACAAGGGCTTCCCGGGTGGCGCAGTGGTTGAGGGTCCGCCTGCCGATGCAGGGGACGCGGGTTCGTGCCCCGGTCCGGGAGGATCCCACATGCCGCGGAGCGGCTGGGCCCATGAGCCATGGCTGCTGAGCCTGCGCGTCCGGAGCCTGTGCTCCGCAACGGGAGAGGCCACAACAGTGAG
>NW_006793664.1:128783-136216 GCF_000442215.2 Lipotes vexillifer | reverse complement strand
AAAAAAAAAAAAAAAAAAAAAAAAAAAAGAAGCCAGACACAAAAGGAAACATACTGTATTATTCCATTTATATGAAATGTCCAGTATAGGCAGAAACATAGAGACAAAAACACAGAGACAGAAAGTAGATTAGGGGTTGCCAAAGGCAGCAGGGGTGGGAGAAGGATGGGGAGTGAGCTCTTAATGGGTACAGGGTTTCTTTTGGGGGTAATAAAAATGTTCAGGAATTACATAATGATCATGGTTGCACAACACTGTGAATATACCAAAAAAAACCCTGCATTGTACACTTTAAAATGGCTAATTTTATGTGATGTTTTTATCTCAATAAAAAATAAATAACTGGGGAAAAAAGCCACTGAAAACATTCTGAAGCTATATGTTTGGGAAATCATTTTTAACCCACAACTTACACACACACTGTGACTTTAAAAATCCCTTTCCTACTCTTTATGCTTCTGTGGTGATTCTTCCAGTAACAGGAGCTTCAGAAATGGATGAAGAGGGCTTCCCTGGTGGCGCAGTGGTTAAGAATCCGCCTGCCAATGCAGGGGATTGGCATTGGTTCGTGCCCTGGTCTGGGAAGATCCCACATGCCGCGGAGCAAGTAAGCCTGTGCGTCACAACTGCTGAGCCTGCGCTCTAGAGCCTGCGAGCCACAACTACTGAGCCCGTGTGCCACAACTACTGAAGCCGGCGCGCCTAGAGCCCGTGCTCTGCACCAAGAGAAGCCACCGCACCACAACGAAGAGTAGCCCCCACTCCCTGCAGCTAGAGAAAGCCCGCACCCAGCAACAAAGACCCAACGCAGCCAAAAATAAATAAACAAAAAATAAATTTATTTTAAAAAAAAGAAATGGATGAAGAAATTAGTCCAGGGCTTCCCTGGTGGCACAGTGGTTGAGAGTCCACCTGCCGATGCAGGGGACATGGGTTCGTGCCCCGGTCCGGGAGGACCCCACATGCCGCGGAGCGGCTGGGCCCGTGAGCCACGGCTGCTGAGCCTGTGCGTCCGGAGCCTGTGCTCCGCAACAGGAGAGGCCACGACAGTGAGAGGCCCGCGTACCGCAAAAAAAAAAAAAGAAATTAGTCCAAAATTCTAACAAGAAATCAGTTCAACCAATCTCAGTCAAGTTCACAGGACAGGAGCATACACAAGACTAGGGCCCTATCGCAAGCAAGTTACACTTCATTAGGGCTAACACTTTCCTACGTTTCGGTAAATCCCATCGGCAAAATGAGGCTGGTCACACTCCTCTAGACTGGTGGCATCATTTTCCTACAGACAACTACTCCGAAAAACTGAGCAAGTGCCATCCACAAGGCAACATCTCCAGGCCCCAGAGGCAGGCAGCACAGGGCCTGGTCAGGCTGCAGGGCGGCTTCTACACTTTTGCCAGCCCACCAGGGCTTGCCCACAGGAAACTGAAATCCTGGCTTGCTTGAAGGCCACATGTCACAGTGGCTGATTATGTAGCTCACAACTTAGTGATTTGCTGCTAAAAAAAAAAAAGAAAAAATTACTTATTTATAAATAATAGTCTTTCTTGACAATGCAATTATTGTCCTGAGAGCTCCAACAAAATTAAGGTGCAAACTATGGACTAGTAAAGTCAGAGAAGAAACCTCAGTCATGGACTAGGCAACCACTGCTCACTCCAGCTAACATCACAGCAAACTGTTGAAAACAAGAAATATTCTGTCGGGAATTTTTGGAAGACAGCACAGTTTAGTTTAAATTAGGGCTTCCCATAGTGACTTTTTTAAAAAACCTTCTTTTAAGAACCTCTCCACACTTCAAATACCATAATCACTGAAATCACAGTAACCACTTGGCACCCAGACTTGGACAGAGCCTGGAGAGGGACGACTCCCAGCAATCTATGACAAGGGCTGTTGTGATTAAGACCATTGGGGCTGATTTTGTGTTCTCCGCTCTTATAAGTAATTCACATATTTATACTGTTAGTCAAAATGTGGCAGCTTAATTCTCTCATTATTTTTAATCTAACTGGAAAATCAATTGTCTCTGGTTGTTGGTGGTTATGGCTATAGTTATGAAAACCCAACAACAAGAAACTGGAAACAAGAGTAGCTCAACTAGTAGTATTCTCTCATTAACGTCACAAACTTTCTGTATCAGCTGACCTAACCAACATTCATTTAACATCTACCAGATACAAAGGATACAGAGAGCAGGAATAAGCAATTAGGTCTTTTGAAGAATTCACACTCCAGCAGTAAGTAGGTTTAGCAAAATTACTTGCTTTGACTTTGAAAGAAAGACAGCAGAGAGTTGCATACAGCCTAACCAGGTGCCACAAACTGGGCGTGGAGAGCCAAAGTTAACTCAGACACTGGTGACACCCAGCCGACATGTCTTCCTCCTCACTGTCCCCCAGCCCCCGCCCCCAGGATTTCTTCCCTTCAATTAGAAAGGACAGGTTGCTCAACATCTGATCCAAGCCATAAACCAGAGATTATGGCCTATCAGCCCTTTTTAATGTAAAGTCACTTTGTGTGGTGGTACCTCTTTTAAGTTCAGCTAGACAAAGTTATTGTACCCCTGGGTAACGTCCAATCTGAGGACGGAAAGCAAACAGAATTCCACTGGGAGTCTGTAAAACCACTCATCCTGTCTCTGAGCCCTGCCCACCTTAGCCACCTACTCCTCCAAGAGGCAAATAAATCCATCATCCCACCTTTTTCTCCCACATTGAATACAGTTTTTTTTTTAAAGCACCAGGCCATTTGGCCATGATCTATGGTCCACCATAAACACCATTTGGTGCGGTCAAAGGGTGCCCATGGTGAGCAAAATAAGAGGTGAGTGAGGGAGCAGACCTGCAAAATAACAGTTGGCCTACCTGGGGTGGGGAGGGTTGCCAAGGAGTCAGACAGGAGCTTTCCCCAGCATTGAGCGGGGGCTGTGGGGAGAGGAAGGGCAAAAGTCAAGACTGTTACAGTAAAACTGTAATCTATGCAGGCTGATACACAGCCCCAAACTGAACTTCTGATGTGCTCAAGAGTGCACTGAACTTCCAAGTTCTACGTGGACTAGTACTGTGGTTCAATGGGGTCAGCTCGATGGGTCCCCAACCCACACTCCCAAGGCATTCACCCTACGTGGCCAGCTCAGGGATCAGAGCATCCTACCTAGTTGACAGGAACCTCTGAAGACCAAAAAAGACTGGTCAAATGGAAACCACCTAAGTTTCCATCAACAGATGAATAGATAAAGAAGCTGTGGTATACAGTATGTGATATACAAAGGAATACTACTCAGCAATAAAAAAGAACAAAATTTTGCCATTTGTGGCAACATGGATGGACTTGGAGGGTATTATGCTAAGTGAAGTAAGTCAGACAGAGAAAGACAAATACTGCATGGTATCACTTTTATGTGGAAGTTTAAAAATACAACAGACTAGTGAATATAACATAAAAGAAGCAGACTCACAGATACTGAGAACAAACTAGTGGTTACCAGTGGCAGGGGGCAGGGGTAACACAGGGGTGGGGAGTGGGAGGTACACACTACTGGGTGTAAGACAGGCTCAAAGATGTATTGTACAGGGCTTCCCTGGTGGCGCAGTGGTTAAGAGTCCGCCTGCCGATGCAGGGGACACGGGTTCGTGCCCCGGTCCGGGAAGACCCCACATGCCGCGGAGCGGCTGGGCCCGTGAGGCCGCGCCGCCGAGCCTGCGCGTCCGGAGCCTGTGCTCCGCGACGGGAGAGGCCGCAACAGTGAGAGGCCCACGTACCGCAAAAAACAAAACAAAAACAAAACAACAAAAAAAGGATGTATTGTACAACATGGGGAATAGAACCAATATTTTGTAATAACTGTAAATGGAAAGTAACCTTTGAAAATTGTATAAAATGAAAAAAAATTGCATAAAAGTAAAAAATTTAAAGAAAATGACTGGTCAATCAGCCTGAAAAGTCAACCCTGGGCAAAGAGGTTCTTCTCCATCGAGAGACCCCTGAGCATGCCCAGATGTCCCGGAAGACTAGAGGAATGACAAAGGACACAGGCTCCAGGGTCAGACTATCTGGCTTCGAATTCTGGCTCCACGTTTAACTACAATGGCAGTCTCCCTGCGACTCCATTTCCCCATCTGTAACTGGAAGATAATAACAGCACCTACGTCATAGGACTTCTGGGAGAATAAAAGGAGATCACAGTTAAACAGCTTAGCAGGGTGGCTGTCACACAGAAAACACTGAGAAAATGTGTGCAGAACCTCTACTATTTTCAGGGGTAACCGGAACTATCCGTCAGTTCCTAAATTGGAATGACAACACTACAACTACTACTGTTTGGTGAGGCCCTAGTTAGGGGCCCCCAAACATCTCCATGGGGTTGGTGGTATGATCTTCACTTTAAAGTTGAAAATGGAGCTTTAGAGGGGTTCAGACACTCATCTAAGCTTTCTCAGCTAATAAAGGTGGAGCAAGGAAAGCTTTGATCACATTGCAGCAGAGTCTGCATCATGTAATGGACCTCCAAAAGCTTAAAAGCATTTTAAAATAATACTTCAATATTCTAAAATCACTACTTATTGAATAAAATTATGTTCTTGTGAAATCTCCCAGCCTTCCCCCATGACATCTGCATAATTACCTATGCAATCAGAAATACCTCACAAATTCTGATAGACCATGAAAAACACAAAATTATCTTTCTTAACATAAATATGACTGGGTAAATCATCATGCCCATCTTAATGAAATGGATTTAAAAGTTCAAAAGTACTGCAGACCCACAGTTTATCAAGTCACTTTTTTTTCAGGATTTGTAATTTGATCCTGTAAAAGAAGGGGCACATTCCAATTGGCCTGTGCAACACCTCTCTGCCCATATGTTTGGTAAGTGTGTAACAAAATTGCCTAGAGGTAATAGTTCCTCCAAATATCCTCTTCCACCATCTCTTACACTAGTTAGCAAGACTTATAGACACTTCACTGCCCTAAAATAAAACACAACCAAATTTAAACTATGTCAATGTTGACTCATCTCACAGAATGTCTTTTAAAGCTCTAATACTGAGATCCAGAAATATGTATAACCAGTCAAATTGATAAATACTTAAAGATCCAACAGCTTCAAGGCAAACTGGAATAATAACAAATCACCTTAGTCAAAACTGTTTGTCCCCCCCCCCCCCGAAAAAAGAAAAAACTGTTTGTCCCCATCAAATGAACTGGTTATCCAGTTTCTTAAAAACAGAGTTCATGATAATTGTTAATCCATTAACAATTTTAAATAAAAGACATGCTTAACTTTTTTAAGAAGTAGTGGTAAAGATAAGCCAAGCCATATAATTTTATTTCACTTTCTATTTGCTTCACCCAGGCATTACACAGTCTTGTAATCCTTGCTAGTAAACACAAATGAGATGATATTAACAAAACATGTAAATTGAAGTAAAAGAGAATCTAAAATGCCTAAATATTTCAAGAATGCATTGCAGTTTCAATAACCTGAAACTCCAAGTATCAGAAAGCAGAAAGAATTACCATACAACTGTAAAAGTCAAATATTTATACAGGTGCCTTAAAAGCCACTGTTGGGTGCACACCATCATCATTGAAATTTACTATCTGTTAAGTAGTGTCAAAGTGCAATAACTGGCTTGGAGCGTGAAGTTTATGACAACAACTAATACATCTGGAGAGACTGTGAAGGCGTGATGCTTGTCATAACTTTCATCAGGTCAGCAACACGCAGCCAGGCTAGAGCAAGACAGGACCTCAGCACAGGTGCCTTTTCTCATTTCAAGAGGGAAACCTAAACCGATACCTTCATGGATAATTTAACAAGGATTGTTCCATAAATTTATAATGTCACTTGTGACTTTCTTATAACTGCTCTTTAGTAGCATTCAAAAACAATATTCTTGAGATAAAAGTAACTGAGAACATAAAGTATGAAACTATTTCAGCTTCAAATTGAGAAAAGGGGGAATGTTTAATAGGAGAAGCACCTAAAAAGGTTATAAACCCCTAAGGCCACATTCCATAAAAAGGTGGAAAGAAATTTCAGAAATGATAAACATCCAAAATTTGGAGTTATCCCTAATGGTATATTATTTAAATTTATAAATAGGAATACCTCCTTAATAGTTTACAAATTTACAATTAGGAATATCTCCTCTTATTCTTCCAATAATTCTAACTATAAGAAAATTTCCTTTTCAGGGTAAAGAGAAAGATGGAAAAGAGAAACAACATTTGTGAACATTCAGCTAAACTTCAGTCCCTGAACTTCTCAGATGATGATATTGTTATGTTTCTCCTCTTCACTTCTGAGCAGGAATAAAAAGTGTGCTGAAAACTACAAGAAACCACGCTAAGCTCAAGTCAGTGTTCCTCAATAACCAACGTTCGGTTCCACTGTTCATTTCACCACTTCTTACTTCAACACAGCATCTGCCTTTTCAAGATCTGAGAGTCAGTTCAAGTTTTCAGGTGAAGATAAACACTAAGCAGTAAACCCCCAAACAAGCGTCTCTAAACTCTGGGGGGCAAAGTCAGTTACACCCACCACCAGGTTCCAGCAAGGAAGGGTACCCGGGGCCCCCTCAGGCCTAGGGCCTCTGGCCCGACCATGGCGCACCCCGTCAAGAACGTGCAGGCAAGGCTGGGAGCCAAGGACGGCCAGAAAGATGCCACAGGTGGCCTGGACGGCTGGCTGGCCCCGCCTGGCACTTAGGCCTCCTCCTCCGGGAGGCCCGGGGCCGGGCCCCGCCTCCCAGGCCGAATGGACCCTCCAGCCTCTTGCTGGCCAACTTCAGGCGGAGGCGAGCTCGTAGCAGGGCTCAGGGGGCCCCTCTGGGTCCGTGAACTGGACACTGTGACCGCCCAGGGCGTCAATTCCACCCTTCCCTCTGCGCCCAGAGTGTCTAAAGGTCCCGGGGCCGTCGCAGAGCGGGTGGCCAAGAGGGCCCTGGAAGGGGCGGCTGCAACCGGCTCCCTCCAGGGCGCCTGGCCGGCTGACGCAGCCCCGGCTAGGGCAGACGGTCCCGCGCCTCCTTCCCGGGACCCCTCCCGGCACCCCGGGCCGGTGACGCCCCGCGCCCCCAGCGACGCGGGCGCCGCCGCTCGGCCAGGTCTCCCGGACAACAGCCGCCGCCGCGCTTCCGAGGCGGGTCCCCGCGCCCACCCGCGGCCCGGCAGCCCACCTGTCCCGGGGGTCGATCCAGCTGGTCCTCCGGGTGTTGTGGTCGATGTAGAAGACCTTGCCGTCGTAGTCCCTGGCCTCCTCCCAGCCCCGGGGTAGCGGCAGCTGCCCGCTCCCGGCCCTCCTAGGCATGGTCGGCGGCCTCGCCGGCGAGCGGCGCCTCCATAGGGACCGGGCGCGGGACGCGGCGGGAACGCTACTGCCCGGCCCGACCCGGGCGCCGGCGAGGGGCTGCGGGGCGCGGGGC
>NW_006793664.1:127825-128702 GCF_000442215.2 Lipotes vexillifer | reverse complement strand
CCTCCTCCTCGCGATCGCCGCCGCTGCCTCCGCCTCTTCCTCCTCCTCCTCCTCCCCGTCCCCCTCTGGCCGCCGAGGGTCGCGGCGCCCAGGCTGCTCGAGCCGCCGCCGTCTGGGCTCGGATCCGGGAAGCTCCGCGGAGCGGCGACCGTGGCAGCGACGGTCTCCTCATTTGCATGCGATTAGCATGCGCCCCGCCCGGGGCCCGCCCCCACCCGCTCCTCCCCTCGCTCGGCTCATCTGCATGCACATTCCTCGCCGCCACATTCCAGGGCTTAACCCTGCCGCTCCCGCGGCACGCTGCGCCTGCCGGGGCGCCGGCCCGAGTCAGGGGCGGAAGGGAGCCGCGGGCCGGGTGGGAGGGAAGACGGAGAAGGAATGCGCTGCTCGCTGCTTCCCCTTGACCCCAGATATCTCCCTACGGCCGAACACTTGGGGTTTTAGAGTTCGGGACGGGAAAGGCGGCTAAAGAGAAGTCTCCGTAGCCCTCTCCACCGCCTTCCGACTTCTAGGGAAACCACAAGACTTTCGAGAGGAAAGGGGTGGGGAGGCTCTCTTCGGAAGACAAGGTCCCAGCAAACCGAGAAGGCACAAAGGCTCCCCCGCTCCCCCTCGGACCCCGGGGCGTTCCGGGCGGTGGGAAAGTGTGGAAAGCAGAGCCAGCGCTCGAAAGCGCGTCAGTGGCGCGTCCGGGGCGGTGTCGCCCCCGGGGCCTCTGCAGGGCGTCCGGCCCTCCGTGACCTCAGCCTCGCGGCGGAAAGCGAAGGCGGATCCTGCGGTCCGAGGGCGCCGCGACATGCCTGCCCCGGTGCCCCGCTGCGCTGGGGAAACTCGGGCCAGATTCGGAGAAGCCACTGCAACCCCCTCCCCCCACACC
>NW_006793664.1:95012-127563 GCF_000442215.2 Lipotes vexillifer | reverse complement strand
CACGCCCCGGGAAGCCCCCCACCCGGATCCCCGCCGAGGCCCAGAAGGTGTGGGCGAGCCCGCTGGCAGGAAAACGCGGCGGCCTGGCGGCCAGGCTTTCCTAGACCCTGGATGTGTCCGGGGAGGAACGTGGACTTTCTCTCCTTCCACAAGTATTTATTTATTCAGCAGCTACTACGCCCTGGTCGGCCCTGAGGAGGGTCCGGACGTCGGGCTCCGGGCTGGACGGTGCCACGAGCCGCAGGCCTGGCAGGGCCCGGCCACACAGCATTTGTGCCCCCAGCCTCTCGGTCTGGGAGGGAGCCTCCCAGTCCCCAGACTCCTCTCCAGCCAGGTCTACACCACCGTCCCATTCATATTCTTCTGGGTTACTAAGCAGCTGCTTTTAGAGTAAAAACAAACAAAAAAAAAAAAAAAAAACGGAGGAAGACCCGGAGATCATTCACCTTTTGGTGTGAATTCGCTTAATCCTGCCGCCTAATTTGTAAAGACTTCCCCACCTTGTGCGGGACGCAGCGCACAGCAAGGGCTTTCAGGGGGTTTGGAACAACGTCCGCCTCCCCTTCTGGGTGCACAGACCGGTAAGGGAGTCAGGTGAATTGAGATTCTCTACAGCGCGGAGCTGGCGCTGCGCGGTTAGTGTAGCAGCTGCCCTGGAGGCTAGGGACGGCCTTTGGTTCTCCAGGCCGTCGGGGCATCTGCGGTCAGTCTCGAAGGTGGAGGAGGGTGGTCCTCGAGAAGAATGACGTGGGGTCAGGCTTGGAACAGCTTCACAGTGGGGACTGGACCTGCCGTCTCGGGCGAGGGCCTTAGAAGGGGTTTTATTTGTACTTGGAGCATCTGGGCAGAAACTTTTAACTACTAGAAACTCTAGAGAGAACTCCTGGGAAGGAGCTACCAGAGGTCTCAGGAGTTGGGGAACGGAGTCACCCAAGATGAACTCACATACTGTATCTTTCTAGGTCTTCCTCGTTTACACCCAGGAAACTAGGCTTCGCCTGTAACAAAGGGAAGCCCCCGCCTCCAGGTCCTGTGTTCAGCCCCACTCCATTGATCAGGAAGTGATCACACAAGGCAAGCTTCTCCTGTTCCAGGTGAGATGTGACATCCTAGTGGGTAATCTTAAGGTTGTACTTATGAATGCTGTGAAAAAGATGAGACCTGGCTAAATCTAATCTCTCACACCACTGAGTGAACGAGGTGCTCTGTTTTGGACTGGTATATACTGGCCCATTAGCATGGCCATAATTTGTGTTATGGTATACTAATTACATCATTAGGCAACCCAGCCAAGCCATTCTTGTTTAAACCTTGCTTCCTGCTGTGCTTCCCCCCCCCCACCAAAAAAATTAGAAAACATGTATTATATTAAAATGTCTGCATCCTACTGTTAAAAAAAAAAAAGTAACACACTTTGCTGTTGCCACAATTTAGTTTGTTTCACTGGGATGAACTACTGCCCAATACTTCTCGGTGTTACTTCACATTTGATAAGCTTTCAGGTAAGTATTCTTACCCAACTTCTAAAACCGATGAGGAATCCAAAATAGCACACAGCGGTAAATGGCATTTATTGTTCTATATATCTCAAGACTTCAAAAAGGGACCCTAAATAGACAAACAAAACTGAAGCATTTAAGGGACAAACTCGCTTCTTCTCCCCCACTGGGTGGCACAGGAAACATTTGGTCACACAAAAGCAGTTAAGATGACAGAAAGGAAAATTGCTCCTCTGCAGGGTTTTTTGTCTTGATCAAGTTTTCACTCTGCTGTTCTGAGTTCACCCAGTTTACATAGTACCATCCCTTCGGAAAATTCCTAGTGGTTAAGACAATGAAGATTATCCCTAGTTTATAGATGGATGCATTTAGACTTCATTTGGTTCCAGTTGATCACTGGCAGAGGATGTTGCTGTCTGCTGTCCTGGATGCCAGATTACCACAGTCTGTGGTACCACTAGCCGCTGAAGAGTCTGTTTTCTGGCCTTCAATTCCCTTTTCAGCTTTACATTTTCTCTGGTACTAATAGTCTGTGGGGGGTGAGCTGCCATTAAACAAAGCTCCCACGTCAACATCCAAATCCTGCGTGGCAGGAAAATTAGCAGTATCAAAAATGGGAGTAGACAGTGAAATTTATTTCAACAGATAATTATTTATAACTATCCAACTTTAAAATATGTATACTTTTAATCCAGCAATCCCGGTGCTACAGGTTTACCTACGGATATTAAAATTCCTCAGGATTTGCAAGGATGTTCATTGTATCATGCTTCATAATAACAAAACTGGAAAAAACACCAGCATCCATCATTAAGGGACTAAGTAAATGAATTATCCATACTCAACAGGCATATTAAAAGCATTGCATTAAAATGTGTGTGCTGATAATGTGTGTGCTGATCCTGGAAAGATGTCCAGGATCTTTAAGTGAAAAAAAGCAAGGTGCAATAACCACTTGCTTCTTAACGTCACTGGAGGTGGAGCCAATCATAAAATTTAAAGAACACAGCCTCCTATATACTTCCTTAGTGTCAAAGGGAGAATTCAGACAGTAAATTAAGAGAATGGGGACTGTCAGAAAGGTCTCGTCAAAGCAGTATACATAAGGAAAACGATCATTAAAAGGGGTGGGGTCGAGATGAGTGGAAATGATTCCAAAATGGACTGGCGTGGCAGGGCGTGCTTGTAGAAGGAAATGGATATTGGAAACTCCAAGGTGAATCTGGTGTGCAAGATCCCAAGACTGGCTGGAGCCGTCTAGTTAGGAGGCTGGCGTGGTAATATAGGTATGAGAGAGATAAAGGTCTGGATTAGAAATAAAGTGAGGAAGGCATGAAAAGGAATGATCCGGCAGGAATTTGCTACTGATTAGATTAAGCAGTAAGTCGACCACAAGGAGGAATCTGGTATGAGTCCAAGATTTTAGGCCATCAAGAGAAACTCAAATAGCTGAAATAAATGAGGAAGTCCAAAGGGGGATCTGATATGGGGTTTGATTTTAGAAATTAGAGATACCCAGCAGAAAGTTAAAGGTCGGGACTCAAGCTCAAACAAAAGGTCAGGACTGCAAATACATGGTCGAATGTCACCCATCTGAAATTCTGTAAAGGGCTAAGGATTCAGGATTGAATCTTGGGAAAGAAACATCAGTATAAGTCTAATAGCATTAAGTAACCCATCTATAGTCCTGTATTTGGCCTGTAATTCTTCAGTAATTTGATGTGATTTAATTTATTTCTTTGTAAAATGTGGTCTCCATTTTCAGTGATGTGTGTAAGAATTCGTTACTAGCGTGTAATCCATCTCTGAATGAATTATTGTTATAAACTTTAAGCTTAAGCTATTGAATCAACTCATGTGTAGGACAAGATGAACTGGTTTTCAATATTTTAATATCCCCTGTCTCCTCAAGGAGATCAGGGATTATATCAACTGGAACTTCTAAATAAGGATAACTTTTTCTTTCCTGAATCAAGCTAGTGACTTTTTTGTTTTTGTTTTTGCTCTTCTGCAACCGAAACGTTAAAATAAATAACATCTCTAGGTATTATGAATCAGTAGCACTAATCCACAATTCCTAAATCTTATTGTCTAGACAGTCCTGAAAAAGATAGGCATATGAACGTTAAGAATTCCCAGTGCCAGGCTAGACCAGAAACCTCGATAACCACAGCCACTTCCCTGCCAGTTACTCATTATAGCAACACCTTGGGCAACAGCGATCATTCCAGTTCAGTAGTAAGTAAGCAACATCAAACAGGTTAGATTTTACCTTACTCACTGCAGAGGGAGACCCACATTGAGCGAATGCTGTGGTTGCTAAAGAGATAGAAAACATTTAATGGCTGTCTTATTAACTAAAAGGAACAAAAGTTCCAATGCCATGTTTGTATGTGTGAGGCTCTCAGAGGGTACCTCTTGTATACTCTGTGGGGTAGACTCTTAGAATAAATATTCACTGACATTCTTTCTTACATAATGAAAAAATATAAGGTTCCATTTTCCTTTTACCATCTTTACTTTGCATTTTCCCCCCATTCCAACTTTATAATCCACGAAAAACAGCTTCTTTAAAAAATGGGGTGGTATTCCCTCATCCCTATCTTTTAAAACTATTTTATATCTCCTTTCCTGTCCCTCTGAATTTTCCATTAAAATCTTTATTTCTACTTATTATTTCTCAGTCTTTCTCTCTTTCTCCACTTCATCCTCTCTCTTTCTCTTAGTTCTTGATTTCCTGATGTTGACTCAATGCTGTGAATTTGGCTTTAAGAAATTTAACTGCAATATCATCTCCCAAATTTGTCTGATTTAGGGATATTCAAATTGAATAAGGAGAAAAATCGGTCTATGTAATAAAACATGTTCAAAGAAGTGTATTTTGCCAATAAACGTGTGGAAAGTTGCTCAATGTCATCAAGAACCAGTGAAATGAAAACTAAAACCACAGTGAGATACTCATGTAGCTGCTACACTGGCAAAAACTAAAGTTTAAAAATATCAGGTGTTGGTAAGAATGTGGAGCGACAGGTATTGTCATCAGTGACGGGTGGCAATACAAATTGGTACAGACACAATTTGGCCATATCTAGGAAAACTGAGGATATCCACATCCTATGACCTAGTGATTCCATTCCTAGGTATACCCCTAGAGAAATTCACACATATATGCTCCAGATCCACGTACAAGAAACGTTTAGGGTGTATTATTTACAGTAGCCTAAAAGTGGAGCATGCAAATGTCTGATAAAGAATGTAGTGGATAAATATATTGTGTGGTTTATTTATGCAATACAGTAGAGCAATGATAAAAGGATGAGCTATAGCTACACAAAACCCCTTCTGTAAATCTTTAAAAATATATTGTTGGGTAAAAGAAGCAAGAAACAAAAGAATTTGTACAGAGAGATTTCATTAACATAAAGTTCACAAAAACAGGTAAAACCAAACTATATTGATTAGAGATGTGTATGTAAGAGGTGAAAGTATAAAGAAAAACAAGGAAATAAGTACAGCAAAGGTCAACATAGTGCTTACTTCTAAAGGGAGGGATAATGTTGAACTTGGGGGGAAGGACATGGGGAGAGGAATTCTGTTAATGTTCTGAGGTTTTTTGAACCTGTTTGCTTTATATTTTTTGTTAAACTATATGCACATGTTTATACACTTTTCTGTATGTATATTACATTTCTCTTTCTCTCTCTCTCTCTCTGTCTCACACACACACACACACACACACACACACACACACACACACACACACACCACGGAAATACTATAGTTTTATCTTGAAGCATGGGGAATACCCAAGACCTGGGAAACCTGCTTTAATGAACAGATGAAAATTGTACTTGTAATTGGCACATTCAGTGTGTGAGTGCAAATGCCCCACTAAAGGTTATTCTTTCTAAAATAGAGTAAGCTCCCTTATTTGTTTATTTACAGATGTTGAGACATATATACAAATAAGATCCAATTACAATAATTCTGTAAAACAAAGCTATATCCTTCAAATTCGTATCCTGTACCAGAACTTCTTAAAACCATAAGAAATTATGCACAGCAGTAATTCTACACAACCAATATTCTGTCTGGCTGCTAAACACTTTCAGTTTTAAAATGGCCTGACTACTGTTCCACTGGTGTCCTGGGGGGAGGAGGAGGGGCAGCTGGTAGGCCAGCAGAGGCCTGACTTTACTGAACTGTGCTGTGCACGCCAGTTTTTTAGCTCTTACCCTTCAGGTCACTCAACTCTTTTTGTAGAAAACATCCAAATCACCTCTTCTAGAATTTACCTAGACCACCAAATCACAAAATAAAACAAGTCCCTCACTCATCCATTCAACTTCTGTTGCACACTTAATATGAACAGGGTTCTGAAAACTAAAGGCTGAATAAGAACAAGGTCCCTGCTCGATTGCAACAGTACTGATTCTCAGTATTTGGGTATTCCCATGCATTGTGGTGTTTTTGTGTCTTTAAATATCTGTAATTTTGTTGGTGTAATCCTGTTATTTTAACATTTAAAAAATAAAAAATTGGAGCCATTTACTTCTTGAGACACACCCAAGAAATATAGATTATTTTTATTTTGAAAAATGTGAAAACTACAGAAAAATTGAAAGAATAATAAAATGAATACCTGTGTAAGCATCTTCCAGATTCACCAGGCGATATTAACATGTTGCCCTGTTACTATCTGTTTTATATCTCTGTTTGTAGATAAAGGCTTTTTTATTCAACCATTTGAAAGTAAAAATAAGGACATCCTCTGACATAACCATAGTATTATTATCAACCCCCCAAATTAAAATTGATATAATAAATACTACTTAATATACAGTCCATATCCACATTTCCCCAATTACCCTAAAGCGTCCTGTGCAGCTGTTTGTTGTTTTTTAAACAGGTTGCCGTCAAGGACACCACGTGGCGCTTAATTGTCCTGTCTCTTTAGTCTCCTCCAATCTTGAACATCCCCCTGCTTTCATGACAATGATGAAGAGTCTAGGCTGGCAGTTTTGCAAAATATCCCACAGTCTGGGTTTAGATGATTTCCTCAAGATTCAGATGAAAATCCTTGTCCAGAAAACTCCATGGTTAGGTTTATATTTCCCACCTCATCACATCAGGAGGCCTGTGATGTCAGTTTTGTCCCGTCGTTGGTCCCATGCACCACTGAATGATGCAAAGTGGCATCTGACAGGCGTATCTGATACCACTGCAAAGGCCTCTTTTCTCCTCTGTACTGATAACTATCTGTGGGGTTATACTTTAAGACTATATGAATATCCTTTTCCCAAACAAATCTTTCACCCATGCATTTGGCGTTTATTCAAGAGCCATGCTTACATACATCAATTATTACATTCATGGTTCCAAAATGGTGGGTTTTTTCCTTACATTTACCAGCCAGCATTTTTATGTGAAGAACTTTCCCTATCTCTTTCTGCCATGATTGTTGTTATTTTTTTATCACTAGGGACACATGGATTATTTTTTAGTGTGTTATAATCCATTCCAGCGTTTTTTATTGTGGTAAAATAAATGTAATACCTACCATTTTAATCATTTTTAAGTGTACAGTTTAGGGGCCTTAAGTACATTCACGCTGTTGTGCAACCATCACCACCATCCGTCTCCAGGACTCCATCTTCCCCACTTGAACTCTGTGCCCCTTAAACACTAAGTCCCCATGCTCCCCTCTACCCCGTTCCTGGCAACTGCACCATCTTTTTTTTTCACGCTCAAATTGTCTTAGATTTGGCCTATGGGAGCTCCTTCATTGTATTTCCTGTGTTCTCAGACATGTCCCCATCATTCTTTTTTTTTTTAATATAAATTTATTTATTTATTTATCTCTGGTTGCGTTGGGTCTTTGTTGCTGCGTGCGGGCTTTCTCTAGTTGTGGTGAACGGGGGCTACTCTTGTTGCTGTGCGCGGGCTTCTCATTGCAGTGGCTTCTCTTGTGGCAGAGCATGGGCTCTAGGAGCGCGGGCTTCAGTAGTTGTGGCTCGCAGGCTCAGTAGTCGTGGCTTGCAGGCTCTAGAGCGCAGGCTCAGTAGTCGTGGCTTGCAGGCTCTAGAGCGCAGGCTCAGTAGTCGTGGCTTGCAGGTTCTAGAGCACAGGCTCAGTAGTTGTGGTGCACGGGCTTAGTTGCTCCGCAGCATGTGGGATCTTCCTGGACCAGGGCTCAAACCCGTGTCCCCTACATTGGCAGGCAGATTCTTAACCACTGCACCACACGGGAAGTCCCATATCCCCATTATTCTTTGAGCATTTCCTTGTTTTCTGGCACAAGAAGATTTTCCAGGCTCTCTTTAATCCTTTCCCTGTCCCAGAGCTTGACTCAGCCATTTCTCCAAGGACCCCAGGTCCTTTTAGTGGGCAGGGAATGGTATTTAGAAACTAACATCTGAGCATCTAGGTGAAGTCACCGATATTGGAGGGTCACCCAGGCCCTCTTAGTAGATACATTTACATGCTTATCTATTTCTCTGTCAAAAACCACGAGTTCATATGAATTCCTTCAGTTCAAACTCAACATCACAGCACTCCAGTTTTGTTTCCTTTCCGTGTCTGTAACGCCCTTCTCGAACAGGGAGAAAACTGGCTCTCCTTCTCCTCAGTGTATTTATGTATTTAATCAGTAGCCCTGAATGCAACCAGCCTCCCAAGGCTGCCACCGTGCCTTCCCCGATGATACCACCCCCAACCCACCCCCATGGCCTGCACACCTCGCGTTTGGCCCACGCCCTCCCAGGAGCCTCTCCTACCCTCTGTGGGTTCCCGCACCCGGTGCTGGGCCACTCTGCCATGCAGGAGCCCTCCTCACCCCACTCAAGCTCCCACACCCCCCACCAGGGCACCCGACGCCCTCAAACGACTCATCTGCTCCGGCTCTGACACCCCACGCTGGGCTCCACCTCCACGAGGACACCATCTCTGTGCTGCTTGTTTTACTGCCCTTCCAAGCACACACTCTTCTTACCCTTCTTGGTAAGTCCCACATCCCATACCAGGGGGACTGCCCGACTGCTTGGACATCCCCCGTGCTAGGGCACTGACTCTCACACTCGTAAGAGCAGCATTTCTCACAACTTCAGTAGAACCTTGGTAACCTCTTGGTAACCTTGTTAAAAATGCAGATTGGGCTTCCCTGGTGGTGCAGTGGTTGAGAGTCCGCCTGCCGATGCAGGGGACACGGGTTCGTGCCCTGGTCCAAGAAGATCCCACATGCCGCGGAGCGGCTGGGCCCGTGAGCCATGGCCGCTGAGCCTGCGCGTACGGAGCCTGTGCTCCACAATGGGAGAGGCCGCGACAGTGAGAGGCCCGCGTACCGAAAAAAAAAAAAAATGCAGATTGCCGGGTCCCAATCCCAGAGATTATGCTTCAGTCAATGAGAAATGAGATGGTGAGATCCACATCCTCAAGAGGTGCTTCTGATGCAAGTGGTCTGAGTGACAATTTAAGAAATTCTGTTTTCATCTGGAATAACAGCATCAAAAGTTAAGCACATTTAATATTTTGACAAGTATTGCCAAACCGTCTGCCTGAAAGGCTGTACCACGTTGTGGTTCCACTGGCCGTGCATAGCAGTGCACTGTCCCAAACCTTTCAGCATATGCCCGTCTAAGGGGAGGTGCTTCACGAACATTGGGTGGGTGCAGCGGGGGATCCTCTTCCCTGGGCCTCAGTTTCCTTATAAAATCAGGATCTTGGATTAAATCAGTGCCTCCAAACTTTCCTGATGATGAACATCCCTTGCAAGTCTTGTTAAAAATCCAGATTTGCAGGATCAGGTCTACTGCATCAGACTCTCTAGGGGAAGGGAGTGGGAATCTGTGTGTTTAACAGTAATCCCGAGCTTCTCTTGAATAAGTTCCACGTTACTCCTTTGACTAAGTGAGTTTTGTAAATATTGCTCTGATCGACTTTGAATGTTCCCTCCGGTCCTATAATATTTTAATTTCATCTGACTGTACAAGACCTTGTTTAATTATGAACCAATAGCCGTGAACTTTAGAGGAAAAAGTACAAGCTGTCTGCAGAGCAGCTATAATGCTCAAATAAGATATACGTGGATGATAAATTCAAGACATGTCTTTTACATCTTTGTGAAGCCTAAATATTTCAGATATTTTTACATTTTTAAAGAAACTGCCACTGCAAAGATTTAAAATATTCCTAAAATGTCAAGGTGGCATACTAATACTCCTGTGCTGCTTTCTCATTGGGATTATTAAAGAAATGGACTACTACATAATAAAAGAAAAACTTCAGACCCGAAGGAAGATCAGACTTCAAGTAAAAGAAAGTTTTGAAGTTCTCAAGTTTCTCAGTGCAAAGGAAATAAGTCCAGTTGAAAACAGTAATAATGATAAAAGGGGACTGAAAGTAGATCTTATGACATCATGCTAAATGAATGATGTGTAATTTGGAGAAGTTATGGTTAAAGAGGAAGGCATTGATTCATCTAAAACAAATATTAAACTGAAGATTTTCCATATTGAAGTGATTTTTCTTTATGTATTATATTGATTTATGAGTCAATTTACAGACACTCTTAAAATTGGAAGTCATCCGGTCACTGTTGGCTATTGGATATTTTGGTCAAATAAATCTTCTGTTATAGACTTTTTTTTAAAAAGTTACTTATTGGGACTTCCCGGGTGGTGCAGTGGTTAAGAATCCACCTGCCAATGCAGGGGACACAGGTTCGAGCCCTGGTCCAGGAAGATCCCACATGCCACGGAGCAACTAAGGCTGTGTGCCACACCTACTGATCCTGCGCTCTAGACCCCGTGAGCCACAACTACTGAAGCCCGCGTGCCTAGAGCCTGTGCTCCACGACAAGAGAAGCCATTGCAATGAGAAGCCCGTGCACCACAACCAAGAGTAGCCCCCACTTGCTGCAACTAGAGAAAGCCCGCTTGCAGCAACGAAGACCCAGTGCAGCCAAAAATAAATAAATAAATATTTTTTAAAAAGTTAATTATTTAGCACTTACCATGAGCCACCATCCCAAGTGCTTTGCTTCTGTAAACTCATTTTCTCTTCCATCAACTCTATGGAGTATGTACTTTCATGACTCCTTTTTGAGAGGAGAGGAAACAGAGGCACAGATCACTTGACTTGTTTGCCTACAAACACACGGCTATTAAGTGATGAAGCTGGAACTCAAACCCAAGGGGACTGACTTTGGGACCTGTGTTCTTGGCCACATCAAAGCAGAGTGGTGGTTAGTGTGGACAATTGTTATGAAGAGCACATTGCTTCCTTTACTTTCTGTCTTCATTCAAAATTGAGTCATTATTATTAGCAAACGTTCAGGTAGACCCGAGCCACGTTTCTCACTGTCCAAAAAAGAAAAAAAAAAAAAGTTACAAATAAGCAAGGGGGAAATCTAGAGTGAACCCTGTGGTACTAGAATAGTGTTGGAGACATCAGTATGAACTCGAGTTTTCATGTTTAGTTTAATATAGGAAGATAGGGAAGTAGATAGATAGATAGAAATATGAGTGTATCCATGGGTTTATCTACACACATGTATTTCCTGGCTTATATTATTAGAGGACCTAGAAACAATGGCACCTCAGTAGCAAGAACTTGCTACTAAGGATGCAGTACCAAGGACAAGCATCGACATCTTGGTTTCTAACACCATTTTCCAATAAAAGGAACCAAGGATCCTTGGAGAAGTGCCTGATTCTAGGGAGAGAGCAGGGAAAATACCAGATGTGCCTGGAGCATCTTGTAGTACAAGAAAGTAAAGAAGTTCCCAGAGAGCAAAACAATGGGATATATCAAAGGGACATAGGAGCCAACCGTTATGATTGTATTTTCTTAGATTCTGTATTTGTCCACTTGGCATTCAGTCATCACAGGGCCAAACTAAACAGCCAAGGTTGTTTTCATCTCCCCTATCATCCAGCTTTTGTGGGTGTGTGAAAATCATATTACAAACCCTCCAACCAATCCCAGATCCATATCCCCCACCACCTCTTTTTTTTTCAGTACGTGGGCCTCTCACTGTTGTGGCCTCTCCCGTTGCGGAGCACAGGCTCCGGACACGCAGGCTCAGCGGCCATGGCTTACGGGCCCAGCTGCTCCGCGGCATGCGGGATTCTCCCGGACCGGGGCACGAACCCGTGTCCCCTGCATCGGCATGCGGACTCTCAACCACTGCGCCACCAGGGAAGCACCCCCCACCACCTCTTTTATTTAATTCTCATACACCAAGCCAGTATTTCCCCAGCTCTCTATCAACCCAGGGCCAGGTACCAGACAACCAAGGACAGCCTCTGAGCTTCAAAGCCCATACTAAAGGACTTCCTGGTGGTGCAGTGGTTAAGAATCCTCCTGCCAATGCAGGGGACATGGGTTCCATCCCTGGTCCGGGAAGATCCCACATGCCGCGGAGCAGCTAAGCCCGTGCGCTACAACTACTGAAGCCCACGTGCGTAGAGCCCGTGCTCCACAACAAGAGAAGCCACTGCAATAAGCAGGCCACAAAGAGTAGCCCCTGCTCACCACAACTAGAGAAAGCCCACGTGCAGCAACAAAGACCCAACGCAGCCAAAAATAAATACATAAATAAATAATTTAAAAACAAAAACAAAGCCCATGCTAGAATTATTCAGACTAATCCTAAGCTTTGCCTTTCCCAGGGAAACCCCAGGAAATTCTGTGGCCTGTGCTCTCCCCATGCTCCTGCTGCTGCCCTGACCAAGCCTAGTGCTTCCCCATGTGGCCCCGTGTGCTGTAGTGTGTTCCCTTCTTTTGGAAAATGTAAGTAACAACTTCTTTCAATGGCATTAGCCTCTCCGTGTTCACTTAGTCACCTCCATGAGTTAAAATCCCACAGGTATATTTTAACACAATTGGCACAATGAGCAGGGTGACTCAGTGTTCTGTAGAGGGACATGCCTCTAGGTGGCTCTTGGCTTGCAAACTGGATTCACCCAAGAGCCAGTTCTGCCTGGGAAGACACGCTGGCTGCTGGTGTCCACGTGCTTTAGCTGTCACCGCTGTATGCTGTGTCTGCTGTATGCTGCCGTGGTATTCCAACCTAGATTGTAAGAGGACTTCAAAGGCACACACCTTTGCAGTCAACCTCATTGGTCTTAGGTGCTGAAGTCTAGGTTGGCGGTTGCCCTCATTCCCTAGTTGGTGCCTTACACTGGACAGCTTGGTCCACTAGGCCAAACCTGGTTTCCCCCATTCAATAAACGTAGGTTCCAGGCAGTGACCCCAGGCTGATTAGGATAAGGCAAAATCTCCCCCCAAAAAGGAAAAAGGACAGGCTTCCTCCAATGAGACTGTGTTGGGGGCAAGTCTGTCCAATCTACCCAACAGCCTTGAAGATGGCCGTGGGCAATCAGCCTCCCTGTTGGAGTCTCCCCTCCCTTCAGTGATTCACCACTTTGGCAGCCCTTCTAGAGGGTGTTTTTATGGAGATATCTCTAAATGTGCAAAGACCATCATTGCCTTTTACAGGAGGTTGGTTGGTCTACCTATATGGAAGGAGGCTGCACTGTTTGCTGTCTTGAGATTTCTTCCAGATCTATGATTCCAACTTGATAGGAATTTTATTTAATTCAATTCACACAACACTGGCCAGTAATCTATGAATACCAAGAAATATATATCATATGGATTGTTCTGAAATATTGTATATTTCTTATGTAACAACCTTTATTGTATGATACAATCAAACCACATGAAATAACATTTTTTAGTACAAACAAGAGTGATTACTGTAAAGCAATTATACTCCGGTAAAGATATTATTTTAAAAAAAAAGAATGATTAGAATTTTTTTAAACACCAGACAAAAATCTTTAAGTAGGACTAATTCTAAACAATTTTGCTTGCTTTTCCAGTTTATGTGGACTGATTATGCCTTTCAAACATCCAGTATTCTTTTTTGTTTGTTTGTTTGTTGCTTTGTTTTTGTTTTTGTTTTGCTGTACGTGGGCCTCTCACTGCTGTGGCCTCTCCCGTTGCAGAGCACGGGCTCCGGACGCGCAGGCCCAGTGGCCACGGCCCACGAGCCCAGCCGCTCCGTGGCACGTGGGATCCTCCTGGACCAGGGCACGAACCTGCATCCCCCGCATTGGCAGGCTGACTCTCAACCACTGCGCCACCAGGGAAGCCCCCATCCAGTATTCTTGAATCGCTATTTTGTGCTAGACACTGAACTGGGGGGTTAAATGCTCAAAGAAATAGGACTCTAGAGACCAAATACAGTAAACTATTTAAGATATATAAAGGAGGTGCACATAAAGCCTATTTCAATATATAATGCAACACATCTGTGCCCAGTCATTGGCTAAAAGTTTTTGTTTGTTTAACACTGTATGGCATAAATCACAGCAAAATCCTTTTTGACCCACCTCCTAGAGAAATGGAAATAAAAACAAAAATAAACAAATGGGACCTAATGAAACTTAAAAGCTTTTGCACAGCAAAGGAAACCATAAGCAAGATGAAAAGACAACCCTCAGAATGGGAGAAAATATTTGCAAATGAAGCTACTGACAAAGGATTGATCTCCAAAATATACAAGCAGCTCATGCAGCTCAATATCGAAAAAACAAACAACCCAATCCAAAAATGGGCAGAAGACCTAAATAGACATTTCTCCAAAGAAGATATACAGATTGCCAACAAACACATGAAAGGATGCTCAACATCACTAATCATTAGAGAAATGCAAATCAAAACTACAATGAGGTATCACCTCACACCAGTCAGAATGGCCATCATCAAGAAATCTACAAACAATAAATGCTGTAGAGGGTGTGGAGAAAAGGGAACCATCTTGCACTGTTGGTGGTAATGTAAATTGATACAGCCGCTATGGAGAACAGTATGGAGGTTCCTTAAAAAACTAAAAATAGAGCTACCATATGACCCAGCAATCCCACTACTGGGCATATACCCTGAGAAAACCATAATTCAAAAAGAGACATGTACCACAATGTTCACTGCAGCTCTATTTACAATAGCCAGGACATGGAAGCAACCTAAGTGTCCATTGACAGATGAATGGATAAAGAAGATGTGACATATATATACAATGGAATATTACTCAGCCATAAAAAGAAACAAAATTGAGTTATTTGTAGTGAGGTGGATGGACCTAGAGACTGTCATACAGAGTGAAGTAAGTCAGAAAAACAAATAACTGTATGCTAACGGATCTAAAAAAAAAAAAAGGGTCTGAAGAACCTAGGGGCAGGACAGGAATAAAGACTCAGACGTAGAGAATGGACTTGAGGACACGGGGACGGGGAAGGGTAAGCTGGGACGAAGTGAGAGAGTGGCATGGACATATATACACTACCAAATGTAAATAGATAGCTAGTGGGAAGCAGCCGCATAGCACAGGGAGATCAGCTTGGTGCTTTGTGACCACTTAGAGGGGTGGGATAGGGAGGGTGGGAGGGAGATGCAAGAGGGAGGGGATATAGGGATATATGTATACGTATAGCTGATTCACTTTGTTATACAGCAGAAACTAAAACAACAATGTAAAGCAATTATACTCCAATAAAGATATTTTTTAAAAAAAGATTAGCTGGTTCAATATTGTGATGTTAGGAAATGGACTAAGTTAAGGTTGCCTGTTAGATGGCTAAAGCTTTCTACTGATGTTTTTTTATTTTTTCCATTATGAAGATTCTTTTAGTGGAAAAAGAAAAAAAAAGTTCAGTATGATGTAGAGGAAATAAAGTCCAACCGTTCACACAGCCAAATAGCAGATGAAACAGATGGACTCTGAGCTGCCATAAAGCCCAGAAAATTCTCCTGACTCTTTTGGCTCTTATTTTGTAACTGGCATGAAAAGTCCATTTTTCTGCCATTGTGGTTGTAAGTTGCACAGCCTTCTGCGTTTTCACTCTTATATGTTGATCCTTCAAAGTTTATATCATGGATAATAGAATAATAATTTATAAAGCATTTACTTAAAAATAAATATGGGAGATGAAGCTCCATGAAACTAATTTGGGCTCAATGCCCAGAGAAATGTCATATTGAGAATTTCTTGACTTAAATATATTCAGTACAGCCACATATTAGCTAAACCTCCTGATGGATTTCTGTTTAACTCTGTGAAGGCCGAAAAATGTATCACAGGGCCAGTACTGGTTAACGTTGAGCTATAGAAAGGTTGTGTGTACTACAGTGATTTTGTACGTGAATATACACAAAGCAATATACGCGTGTGTTTGCAAACACGCAGCTAAAAGTCATGGTCATCTGATCACTGTTGGCTTCTAAACAGTCTGGCTGGTCTTTGGTTTTTGAGTTAAACAGCTACAAAGTTCACTTCTATGTTTTGCTCTGGTTTCTCAATGCAAAAAAAAAAAAAAAAAAAACACGAAAAAAGTGTGTTGACAAGTGACAACAAAAAGTGTGTTGAGAAAGGTGACTTTTCTTTTTAGCAGAGAGCACTCTTGGCCTCTTTTGAAAAGTCCAAGGTGCAAGCTGGAAGACTCTCCCTACAAACAGGTGAAGCAACCTTCTACCTATTTGATTAAGTCCTGTTCTTGGTTCCATTCAAGGATTCCTGGGGTGTGAATGCCTTTGCTACCTTGGCTTCATGAAGAATCAGTCACTCCCCGGGCTGTAAGTCTCTGAAAGTGTCCAGGAAGAGAAACAGGAGGGGTGACCCTGGTATATATGGAAAGATACACCTAGAGAGTTTGACCGTTGTTTCAGAATCTGCTGTCTTGTCCCTTTTACTTTCTCTTTCAGTGAACATGGAGATAACGGACATGTGCGTAAATACGGAGGCACATGTGTGTATTCCTTTTTCTCTTCTTTTTCTGACTGTGTTTTTTTTTTGTGTGTGTGTGTGTACATACGCCCAGCAGCTTCTCCTAGGAGCGCTAGATGAAGCTACAGTAGCCCTGGGGAAAAGCCTGAATGTTAGGGGGTCAGGAAGATCTTGGCTGCATTCCTGGCTGCACCACATATTAGCTGGGTGACCCTAACAACCACTTTACTCTGAGCTCAGATTTTCTTTTGTTATGTGGGGACTCAAGCACCTACCTCAGGAAACTGCAGGGAGCATTGAGACAACAGGGCAGCACCATTCAGAGTAGGTTCACTTTTTCTTTTTCTTCTCCCTCTTCTGGCTTCTGACAGTCTTGTCTCTCTTTGCCATCCCTCCGCATTTAACTCCTTACCCCCAAAAGTAATTTGCATTACCTTGGAAAGAAAGTATGTTTTAAAGGACTTGGTCCTTACTGAATACGTTAAGAATTTTTAGGTTTCTAATTTAGACATCTCATGATTTCAAACTTTTCAGTGTGTCCAACAAGTGTTTAAAAATTGTAGTGGACTTTCTTTTTTCCCAACCTCTGAACCCTCTTCCTAAGCTTGGATGCAGCCCCATTCTGGGAGCCTTAATGGGAGGCAGGGAATTCTGCCTTCCACTAGGGGAACCGGGAAGGAAGGTACAGGCGGTACGTTAACTTAGCTCAGCCAGTCAGATGTTCCCAATGGAACGTGACTGTGGTTCAAAGAAGCAGGGAGGGCTAGTGCAGCAGCAACACCCTTCTGCAGGTAGTGCTGAGATCTGGTATAGTAAAGGGTTTGCTGTGCCAGTGATGGGTCAGGCATTCAACAAGGGCGGTAGGTCTCGGTCTTCGCAGAAGACTTTCACCCTCAGGCAATTTCATCCAGGCTCTTTTGCCTTCTCTGTTTAGGCAGCTCTTCTGGAGAGGGGTCTAAGAAGGGACTTGTGTCTGAGACATTTCTACAACCATTTCCCGTCGTTTGAGCCATTGCCTGGGGACTCTCTCTCCTAGATTAAAGTGACAGGCTACCACCTTCTCTTAGGAACCCTCACTGGTGGGTGCTGCTTGAAATTTAATTTTAGTAACCTGATTTTTTTCCCTTTTTTAAAATTGACGTATAGTTGATTTACAATGTGTTAATTTCTGCTTACAGCAAACTGATTCACTTACATATATATATATATATATATATATATATATATATATATATACATTCTTTTTTTCATGTTCTTTTCCATTATGGTTTATCACAGGAAATTGAATATAGTTCCCCGTGCTTTACAGTAGGACCCTGTTGTTTATCCATTCTGTATATAATAGCTCACATGTGCTGACCCCAACCTCCCACTCCATCCCTCCCCCAGCGCCCTCCCCCTTGGCAACCACCAGTCTGCTCTCTATGTTCATGATTCTGTTTCTGTTTCATAGATAGGTTCATATTTTGGATTCCACATATAAATGATATCATATGGTATTTGGCTTCCTCTTTCTGACTTACTTCACTTAGTATGGCCCATCCATGTTGCTGCAGATGGCATTATTTCATTCTTTTTTATGGCTGAGTAATATCCCATTGTTTACATGTGCCACATCTTCTTTAGCCATTCATCTGTCGATGGACATTTAGGTTGTTTCCATGTCTTAGCTATTGTGAATAGTGCTGCTGTGAACATAGGGGTGCATGTATCTTTCTGAATTATAGTTTTGTCTGGGTATATGCCCAGGAGTGGGATTGCTGGATCATATGGTAATTCAATTTTTAGTTTTCTGAGGAGCCTGCATACTGTTCTCCACAGTGGCTGCACCAACTTACATTCGTACCAGCAGTGCAGGAGGGTTCCCTTTTCTCCACACCCTCTCCAGCATCTGTTATTTGTAGACTTTTTAGTGATGGCCATTCTGACCAATGTGAGGTGGTACCTCATTGTAGTTTTGATTTGCATTTCTCTTTTAGTGACCTGATTTTATTTCTTCTCCTCTCACTTCTTTACTTCCAAGTGTACATGTTTGACCGTGTATGTGTGTGTATCTTAGTGTGTGTTTCTTTCTCCTTGGTCTTCCCACATTAAAGTCTAATCTGGAGTCAAAAAGAGTTGACCCAGTTTTCTCTGATTAAAAACCAATAAAGCCCAAATCACTAGAAAATCCAGGATTAAAAGCAGTTTGCACATACCACAATTTTTAAATACCCTTATTTGTAGACATATAAGTGCAATGTTGAATATTTGCTCCCCACATTTTACAGTACTTTCTTGGATTGCAGCCCCACCAGTAAGAAGCACAATTTAAATAAGTGTGAAGTCATAATAGATGTAGTACATTTGAAGTCATAGGAGCGTTACTTTCTTTGAGCTTTTCAATCAGAGGTATTTTGATCAGAACCATCTGTTAGTTATTGTTTCCTTTCCTTTCTCCTCAAACTGCTGCATCTAGCCACCAGAACTCACCTCACTCCAAAGAAAGCCTGCAATCAGTGTCAGCTGATGGGAAAATGCTTGTCTTACTTAGTATTCAGAAATATCACCACCTCTGCAGATCTCTGCTGCTGATAGTAAACTAAGAAATCATTGACCAAAATCCACTGTATAGAAACTGAGCTGAGGGGCTCTACCAGCTGTGTGACCTTGGGCAAGTTATCTCTTGGTACCTCTGTTTCTTGCTCTGGAGAAAGAGGTGATGATTATACTAGCACCTACTTCATAGGGCGGTTATGAGTCTAAAATGAGTTAACACACGTGAGATGCTCCCGATGTGGCCCACAAAATGTGTAGTTTGTGCTCAGTAAGGGTTAACTCTGGCCATTACAATCCATATCCCTTAGTTGGCCAGTGAGCAGTGTTCAGTTCTCCCAGCCTGTTATGGGCTGGATTGTGTCCCGCTCCAGTTCACGTGCTGAAGTCCTAGCCTCCAGTGTCTCGGAATGTGACTGTATTTGAAAGTAGATCCTTTAAAGAGATAATTAAGGTGAAGTGTGGTCATGGGGGTGAGCCCTAACCCAATGTGTCTTTATAAGAAGAGGAGATTAGGACGCAGACACACACAGAGGAAGGACCATGTGCACACACAGGGAGAAGGTGGCTTTCTACAAGCCGAGGAGAGAGGCCTTCAGGAGAAAACAGCGCTGTCCACGCCTTAATCTTGGACTTGCAGACTTCAGAAAATAAATTTCTGTCGTTAAAGCCACTTGGTCTGTGGTAAATACTAATGTTTTGGTGCTTTGTTATGGCAGCCTTAGCAAACTAATCCACAGCCCAGTCTCAAGCTTTGTCCTTGAAACTGGCTGCGGTCTTGGGTTTCCTGTCCTTGAACCGTGCTGCTTCTCCCCTTTCTCTGGCTACTCAGTGCTCCCCACTGGCTCCTCTGCCATCTCTGCACCCCAGAATAGAAATGTTCCCCAGGTTCCTTCTCAGCACCCTTCTCTTTCTTTCTACGTTTTCTCACAAGGCGATTATCCATTTTCCCAGCTCCACCTCTGGCCTTCACACAGAAGAATTCCAAATCTATAGCTCTAGTTTCACTCTTCCTGAGATCTACACAGACTCCTCAGATGCCTGTTAGACATCTTCACGGCTGTGTCTTACTAATAAATCCTCCAGTCAAACCCACTGTCTTTTCGTACTTTTTCCTCCTCTTTTGCCCCGCCCCCTCCCTTAATGACTTCCTTATCTTATTACAGACCCAAACTATGAAACCACCCAACCATCGCTTATTTCCTTCCCTCACCGCTCCCTTGTCCCCAAGCCCCATAAACTCAATTCCCACAAAGTTTTCCATACTTCTCACCTGTCCCAGTCACCTCACAAGTCCAGGACTCATCAGCAGTTGCCCAATATTTTGCAATTACTCCTTATTTCCCCTGACATCAGCTTTGGATCTACATCCTTCAAGGAGTTATTTTCCTAAAACACAAATGCTAGTATTTTCTTCTCAAAATATCTTAGTGGCCCTTTGTTGCCTAATTTTACAAATAAAGCCCAAATTACTTCCATTGGCATTCATGATTTTCTATGATCTATTAAATAGCCTTCCTTTTCAACTTTAAAGGATATTTAAAAAAATATCCACAAAATCAGCAAATATACTTTACACTGCTGCCATATCAGGCTACTGCAGGATCAGTGTAGGTTGTCGAACCTGTAGAAAACAAGCATTTATATTCTGCAAATATATTGCCCTTGTCTTCTGTATATTACAAGACTTCCCTTCAAAGTAGGTCCTATGTGGTAAATGGAATGAAGGAGAATTCTGATATGTTTTATAAATGCTATTTTTAATATCATGGACTCTCATCACACCTTTTGTTATTGTTGTCGTTTTCCACTTTGATTGAAATATAATTGACACACATCATGGTATGTTTAAGGTGTACAGCTTAATGATTTGACTTACATACGTTGAGAAGCAATCATCACAGAAAGTTTAGGTATCTTGCATCATCTCATGTAGATACAAAGAAAAAGAAAAAGAAAAAAAGTTTCTCCTTGTGATGAGAACTCTTAGGGTTTATTGTCTCAGCTTCCCTACGTATCACACAGCAGTCATCATGTTATACATGACATCTCTAGTACTTACTTACCTTATGAATGGAAAATTGTTCCTTTGACCACCTTCCTCTAATTTCCCCTTCCCGTACCCTCCGCCTCTGGTAACCTCAAGTCAGATTTCTTTTCTTATGAGGTTGTTGGGTTTTTTTGTTTTGTTTTGTTTTTTCTTTTAGATTCCACATATAAGGGAGATCATGCAGTATTTGTCTTTCTCTGTCTGACTTATTTCACTTAGCATAATACCCTCAAGGTCTACCCATGTTGCTGCAAATCCTTGTTTTTTATGGCTGAAATACATGTATATGTATGTGTGTGTGTGTGTGTGTGTGTGTGTGTGTGTGTATACATACACACACATACCACAACTTCTTTATCTATTCATCTGTAAATGGCCACTTACAAATAATGCTGCAGTGAACCTGGGGGTTTAGATATCTCTTTGACATAGTGTCTTCATTCACTTCAGATGTATTCCTAGAAGTGGAATTGCTGGATCATATGGTGGTTATATTTTTAACGTTTTGAAGAGCCTGCATACTGTTAGTGGCTGCACCAATTTACAATCTTTGCAACAGTGCACAGGGTTCCCATGTCTCCTCATCCTTGCCCACATCGGTTCTCTTGGCTTCCTTTTTTTTTTTCTTTTGTGGTCCGCGGGCCTCTCACCGTTGTGGCCTCTCCCGTTGCGGAGCACAGGCTCCGGACGCGCAGGCTCAGTGCCCATGGCTCACGGGCCCAAGTGCTCCGCGGCATGTGGGATCTTCCCAGACCGGGGCACGAACCCGTGTCCCCTGCATCGGCAGGCGGACTCTCAACCACTGCGCCACCAGGGAAGCCCTCTCTTGGCTTCTTGATGATGGCCATCCTAACAGGCCTGAGGTGATATCTCATTGTGGTTTTGCCCTCTTCACATTTTATCCACGTTAAACTGTAGACCTGAGGATAATGATATGGGTGTATGCATCCTTCATTCATCCTGGTCTATTTATAAAACTTCAAGGATACCATGGCCCTGCACTCACTACTGCAAATGGTCAAGGCCCAGAAGCACTCCTTGGAAAGTGTCAAGAGTCCAAGACTCAAGTCCATTGCAATCAAATGCATTTCCAATGAGCCTTGCATAAATGTTAGAATTTATACATGAAATCCTGCCTAGTAAGGAAAAGGAAATGAAACCTCACTACAATCTTGTTCTTGGGGCAATCCAAGATTCACAGATTCCCAGTAGCAGGTGTTCAGCAGATAAAGGATTGAGTCTTGGCAGGGAAAGGGAGATCTGTGTGAGGGCTATAATTTTGGAGTTTTCCCCCAGGAGATAAACAGAACTGTGCTGAAGGATGGACCGTCAGCCAGGGAGTACAGAAGGAGAAGAGAGGTGTGAACCTTCAGTGTGCACACGGAGAAAGGAGAATTCATGAAAAGTGATCCCAATCTAGCAGGCAGTGCTTAGATAAATGAGAAAAAAAAAAAAAATGAGGGGAAAAAGAAAAAGAAAAACACATTATCTCTCAGTTATGTTTTCTATCTTCTTAAGGATTTATCCAAATCTTTGTCAACACGTTCTAAGAATGTTTTGTTTTTCTTTCTGCTTAGCTTGCTTTAAACTTTTAAACTATCTTGTATCATTCTCTAGCATGGGCAGAGAGAAGGTTTTTTAAAAAAGGGGTTCTTTGGGGATCATTAAATATAGTTTTAACCTGTTTCACTTGATTTTTATTTTAGTAATACCCAGAGGAATATTCATATATGAATCAGTCTGAAATAATGGAGCTTGGAATAATTGTATTTTGGAGAAATAGGTCAGTTCACAGTTGCCACTGAAAAGGTAACATCTTGTAGCAATAGTTCTTTCTGAAGGTCGGTCATCAAAACTATTGCTGAGTCACCCAGTCCATGTGTTTTAAACTTGATATTAATGGTTAGAAATGTACACATGTAGGTTTTTGTTGCGGGGGGGGGGGCGGTGCAAATTTTTGAAGAACAATGACTTTAGGTTAAGTTAGATAGGGACTTTGGGGCCAAAATTCCATCAATAATATTACTCCAGTGCACTTCACCTGATCTGAGAAAGGTCATATAGGTTCTTACCCAATTATGAACACTTGACTGATGGACTTTCATACACACAATTCAGTACCTGTAGACTGACCCCTCTTCCTGCCCTCCGGGTTTTTCCTGGGACACCGGAGAGGTCACGAGATGTTGCTGCCACCTGGTGGTCAACAGGGGTAACTAACATTACCCTCAAGCTGTTGTCTCCCGGGCATCCTCCATCCAGTTCAGTCCAGGTCTGCTGTGTTCAGTAAACATTTACTGAGCTTACATGAGGGCCAGGGATTGTAATCATTCCTCAGGGGACATGCCTGTCCCTGTCTACTTTTCCTTTTTTACCATTTACAATTTAGTTTATTTAATCTCATGCAATTGCTTTCTTGGGAACGGACTCATTCTCTTTTACCCTCTCTGTCCCCCATCCTCTCTCAGTTCTTTCTCCGTTCCTTTAGAAATGGTTAGCTCTCTTCTTCTTTCTTAGCTTCCATTTGGGCACCACCAATGACACCAACCATGACTTAAAGCGAAAATGTTATGCTGTTAGACATTGTTCCAAGGAAAAAGGAAATCATACAATTTATAAGTTTTCCACAGACTTCTAAAGGCTTCAAAAGGGCCCAGAGTTTCACAAAAGACGCTTTTTGTCTTCCCGTCTAATTGCATCTACACTATTTTTATTCATTTTTCCTGAGGCACTAACATTGAAGAAAAATATTTCTAATTCTTTTAATCGATTTTCTATTTTCTAGCCATAGTAAATTTTCCTTTTTCTATTTTCCAGCTCATTGTGGGTTATATCAGCTTGCTTGAGATTGTTTGTAAGCATAATCATCATTGATAAAACTGCTTTTAGGGAAAATTCATTTGAACTCAAACAAATAGCTAAAAGCTTTTGAAATGTAGTCCGCTTCAACAAGAGACTTTTTGGCAATTAAAAAACATAAATTAGGGGCTACTTTGTTTATAATATTAAAAAGATTTGTAACTTCATAGATTAACTTATCACGGAATCTCTAAATAACATGATCTCCTGAATGCATTTAAATTGTGATTCAATTGTAAAACATTTAGAAATAGAAGTTGCTATAAATCCAGTGGGGGTAAACAAACACAGAGCCAGTAAGAATCAAAAAATTTGGGAAGAAACACACAATTTCAGGATTCTGTTAGTTCCACTAAGTGTGCACATATCTGAAATAGTCTTATTTGTAATCAAAGCATTTGGGAAGACTAATTATAATAAGAACTATGTAACCTTCAAATAAATTCCTAGAATTCTTGGTGGGACTGCTAAATCAAAGGGCATGTACGTTTGTAATTTTGATAGATATTGCCAAGTTTCCCTCCATAGAGATTATACCAATTACCTTTGTATCAATTTTTAAATCCCCAAAGACGTCATTATTATTGGTTTATACAGTGAGTGTTTATTAAATTTATCCAAACATTTATGGTTTCCTTTGCTATTCATTCCTTCCTCATCTCTGGCCCTACACATGGGATTATTTTCCTTTTTAAAAGTATATCCCTGGACTTCCTTGTTGGCGCAGTTAAGAAACAGCCAGCCAATGCATGGAACACGGGTTCGAGCCCTGTTAAGGGAAGATCCCACATGCCGCGGAGTAACGAAGCCCGTGCGCCACAACTACTGAGCCCGCATGCCACAACTACTAAAGACCGCGTGCCTAGACCCCATGCTCCGCAATAAGAGAAGACACCGCAATGAGAAGCCCGCGCACCACAAGGAAGAGTAACCCCCGCTCGCCGCAACTAGAGAAAGCCCACGCGCGGCAACGAAGACCCAACACAGACAAAAATAAATAAATAAAATAAATTCAAAAGTATATCCCTTAGAATTTCCTTTAGTGAGTTTCTGCTGTGGTGAACTCTCTGTTTTGTTTGAATGAAAATGTCTTTATTTGCCCTCCTCCCTGAAATAATTCTAGGCTGACAATTATGGTCTCTTAGCACGTTGAAAAATCTCATCCTTTAAGCTTCCTTTGTTGCTGTTAAGGACTTAGGTCTCAGTCTGACTGTAACTCTTTCCAAGGTAATTCATGTTTCCCCCTCTGGCTGGTTTTAAGGTCTTTCTCTTTGGATTTTAGAATAATTGATATTGTTTTAGGGTTTTTCAGAAATTTCTTTTGCTTTGTTTTAGTTTCCTTTGATGTGTCTAGATGTGGATTTTCTTTTTTCCTGCTTAAGATTTGATGAACTTCTTAAATCTGTGGATTTGTCTCTTTTATTAGTCATTAGTTATTATCTTTTTAAGTATGGTCTTTTACTTATTTATTTCATCCTCTCTAGACTCTCAATAAATGTATATCAGACCCTCCTCTTCTATCTTCTATGCCTTTAATCCTCTCTTCTGTATTTTTTGTCTTCTGTGCTGTGTTCTAGATAATTTCTTTTGACCAACATCAACATCCAGTTCAGTAATGTTCTCTTTAGCTCTGTCTAGCCTGCTGTTAAACTCTTTTTGACTAATTAATTTCAGTTACAGAGTTTTTCAGTTTTAGAGGTTCTATTTGTTTCTTTGTTAAAGTAATGTTTATAGTTTCTGGTTTCCTGGAGATATTTTCAAACTAGTTTTTTACTCCTTAATGCATAAAAGCAGTTGCTTCATAGCATATGCCTGGGCATCCCAGGGTCTGAGGTGTCTCTGTGGTGGCCATGAACATGCACCTCTCAGATATCTGGCGATTAAGAGCATAAATAGCTGATGGCACCAGCTGCTGTGCTCTGGTACCCATGACCACATTCATGCAGAGGACGTGTCCAGGCACAGCAAGGACCTGGAGTAAAACCTGTTTATGGGAGACATGAGACTCCTTTGACAGGTGACTTTGGCTCAAGGACTCCCCTCCAGCCTTACTGAACTTTCTTAGCACTGCATTTCAGTTTAAGACTCTCCCACCTAACCTTCCACCTTTCCTTGTCTCCTTCACAGGGGCCTGAACTGCAGTGCGGTAGGTCCCTAAGCCCCCGCCATTCCCTTTATGCCTCTTCATTTTCCTTCACGGGCATTTCCCCTCATAAATTCTTGCATGTCTAGTCTTGTCTTGGTGTCTGCTTCCTGGAGCACTTCAACTAGCCTGAGTGGTACCAGGATTAACCCAAGACAGTAGGTGAGAAATGTGCATTTGAGATTGCCCCATGCACTGCTAAGTGGGCCAAGAGGACGCCAGCCCGGTTGGCGGGTGGGGCGCGAAGCGTCTTGGCACAGGGTGGAGGCTTAATTACTAATGATTTCACCAGTGGTGATGTGAAAAAATGCCCCAGTGCCAGGGCTACAGCAATGATGCAGGCACTCAAGCGATATGGGGGAGCCATACCTACAGAAACAGAGTTGACTGGTTACTGTTAAATTGTACTGATGCCCTGCAGAGGGATAATGAGAAACTGAGGGCAGTTAATGGCTAAGTGTGAGAGCCTCAGTGGTAACTTACAGAAGGGCCCTTCTCTCCTGCAGTGGAAGAGCAGACGCAGTGGAGTGTAGGCTGAAGACAGCTGTTAGAGATGTCTGCAAGCTTAGCCAAGGCAGGCCTGTAACACAAAAATTTGAGCCCCATTGGGGAAAACCTGAGACTCTGAAACATACGATGGAGTCACCTGAATGGATGCCCTGCACGTGTCAGCTCTGTGACCACCAGCCACCTCCATCCTCCAGGCTTACAGAGGTGCCCACCCTTCCCCAGTCAGAGTTAGCACTTCTGCTAGATGGGAAGACTGCAGAGACCTTGCCTACGAGGCAACAGTTTTCCCCTCTTGGGGGTCCCCACCTCTTCTCTTGGCAGCCAGAATGATCACTAGGGTTACATCCCAGTGCAACCCAGCTGAAGATGCACTGGGCATGATAAGGGAGGAAAGAGACCAAACACAAAAAGAATGACAGGAAGCATCCAGCATCTGCTGGCAGGAGCCAGGCAGGCAGCCCTGGAATTAAATTTTAAAGATGCTCAATCAAGACTAGTGGAATGTGACACTGGATAAGCAATTTCTTGGGAGATGGGATTTAATATCCTGGCAAGGACCCCAGGGGATGGGGAGAATTCCTTGCTGGGGGGGCTCCTGGAAGCCTGGAGAAAGGGATGACCAGTACGCAGCTAAGTGGAAAGGCCTGAGGTACCCAGGCAAACGGTAGAGTCAGGAGACGCTGGGATGGACGGATGGTCTCATTTCAATGAGACGGGATGACCAAGAAGTCTCTGTGAGACACACGTACTCTAGAGGGTGGGAAATGAACCCTGTGAAGACTCAGAGCCCTGCCATTGGACAGAAGACTTTAGAGCTCGGAAATCTGGCACATCCTGGGACATCTTCTCTAAAATAACATCCTTACCACAGGGAAGGAAGCACTGCCCCTGGTGGGATACCCTTGGGTTCTGGAAGCAGTGCATTCCACAGCTGAGAATACTGTCGCCTCCATCTACTGATGGCGTGAAGGCTGCCAGCTTTGAGTGGAGCAGAACAGGCTCTGGCACATGTTCAGCCTCTGGTGGTGCAAGCAGCCTTACTTGGGCCATATGATGCAGCAGACTCTGTGGGGTTGGAGGTGTCAGTGGTGAGAAAAGATGCGGCGTGCAGCTTGCTGCAAGCCCCAGTGGGAGAATCACAGTGCAGGCCCCTGGGATTCCAGAGCAGGGCCGTGCCATTCCTAGCAGAGAATTATATGCTCCTTGAGAAAGTCCCTAGCACGTTACTAGGTCCTGGTAGAGATGTTTACCATCTTTAGGAATTGTCTAACCTTTGGGTGGGGGGCAGTCTCGTCAAGGTCAGCCGGGCCCCAGAGGTCAAAATCATCAGAACACAGCAAATAAAAGATGTGGTTGACAGAAGGTTCAGGAACAATTCCTTCCAGGCTCCTTCCAGGAGCCGGCGGTGTCACAGCTTCGGCCCCAGCTTCGGCCCGGAGCCTGGCTTAGCCCTTGGCCTGGCTTAGCATCCTTCCACCTCATCACCCTCATCTGGATCTGGAGCCCAGCTGGCCTCTTGCTTTGCAGTTCTGTTCTGTTTTGCGTCCATAGTGATGTTTTCTTGTTTTTGAGCTCAGTTTGCATTTCTGGCTTCTGTTTTTATATTTTCTCTCTCATTACTATACGTTTCGAGAAAAAGAGTGCGTCAGAGCACAAACACGCAGCACCGTCTTAACCGGATGTCCAGTTCATCCTCTGTCTATCTGTTTGTTAAGGTGGGAGCTACCAGAGCAGGAATATACGCTTATGGGAGAGGCTGAATGGAGAAGGAGAAGGGATCATCGGTGCACGGGGCTTCCCGAGGGAGCGGCAAGTGATGGGTGGAGGGCACGGCGGGCGGGGGGGGACCTTTGCTACAGGGAGAGATGCTCTCTGCTGTGGAAGGAGGAGGGGAGGGCAGCAGATCGGGGAGCCTCTACTTTAGGGGACAGGAAGTTGGGGTGGTGCCCACATGGTGGCTATTGCCTGTCTTTATGAAGCAGGACATGAGGCCATCAGCTCTGAGAAGAGGAGACGATGGGGTGAAAAGGAAGGGATATTGGCAGACAGAGAGGATTTCTAAAACAGGAGCTGGCGGCTCTTCCAATTTCTTTTCCTTTTTTTTTTTGGCTGCGTTGGGTCTTTGTTGCTGGGCACGGGCTTTCTCTAGTTGCGGCGAGTGGGGCTACTCTTTGTTGTGGTGCGCAGGCTTCTCATCGCAGTGGCTTCTCTTGTTGCGGAGCGTGGGCTCTAGGTGCGCGGGCTTCAGTAGTTGTGGCACGTGGGCTCAGTAGTTGTGGCTCGCAGGCTCTAGAGCGCAGGCTCAGTAGTTGTGGTGCATGGGCTTAGTTGCTCCGTGGCATGTGGGATCTTCCTGGACCAGGGCTTGAACCCGTGTCCCCTGCGTTGGCAGGCGGATTCCCAACCACTGCGCCACCAGGAAAGTCCTCTTCCAGTTTCTAAAAACTACTTACATGTTGGAGCTGATTGACAAAGTGTAAATGTATTACATTTTGAGTATTTTGCAAACAAAAAGGATTTTGAATGGCCCTGTTGTTAGGCATGAGAAATATATTTCCAGTGTTATTTTGACTTTTAGTAACTCTTCGAATGACATAACCCTTTTGATTGTGCCTCAAAGAGTGGCCATGGAGGAAAATTTGTATTTGTTTTTGTGAGCTTTGGTGAAAAGAAATCCACAGAATTGCATATAAAGGTTAGGTAGCCTGAAGACTAAAGGGATTTGTTTATTTCTGGTTTTCTTGATTACTTTTGTTAGATTTTAAAATTTTATTTTGGACCATTTTATAATAACTATGGAGTCAGTTTGCCTTGGAGTGAATCCTGGCTTCTATTTATGAGCTATGTGAAATTGGGCGAGCAATTTTTTATCTTTGTGTCTCAGTTTCTTCTCCTGTAACAAGGGTAGAATAATAATATTTACTTCATGGAGCTGTTGTAAGGAACAAATTAGATGATGTATGTAAAGTACCTAGCTCAATAAAACTTAGCTGTCCTTGTCATTTTTAATGGTTGAAAAATATCCCACTCTACAACTACCATAATTTATCTAGCCAACTGCCCATTGATAGGTATTTACATTGCTTCTAATATTTTTGCTGTAATAAACAAAATTTGGTAAATATCTGAAGATGTGGAGCAATGGGATTTCTTTTTTTTTTTTAACATCTTTATTGGGGTATAATTGCTTTACAATGGTGTGTTAGTTTCTGCTTTATAACAAAGTGAATCAGTTATACATATACATATGTTCCCATATTGGGATTTCTTACATACTGTTCGTGGGAGTGTAAATAGGTATCAACCCTTTGGGAAATAGTTTGACACTACTCTGTAAAGTTGTATATGAACATACCATGTGACTCACTAATTCCATGCCTAGGCATACATCCTAGAGAAACTGTTACATATCTGTGCCAGATTTGCGTAAGAACGTGCATAGCAGCCCTGTTCTTGGTAGCCCTAATGGAAAGGACTCAAATGTCCAACAACAGTAGACTGGATAAAGGTGGCCTTGGAGGGCTTCCCTGGTGGCGCAGTGGTTGAGAGTCCGCCTGTCGATGCAGGGGACGCAGGTTCGTGTCCCGGTCCGGGAAGATCCTACATGCCGCGGAGCGGCTGGGCCTGTGAGCCATGGCTGCTGAGCCTGCGCGTCCGGAGCCTGTGCTCTGCAACGGGAGAGGCCACAACAGTGAGAGGCCCGCGTACCGCAAAAAAAAAAAAGGTGGCCTTGGAAACAAATGAACTACCACTATGTGCAACCCAGGAGAAACTCACAAGCATTTGACCTTTGACCAAAGAAGCAGGTCATATCCTAAAATTCATATGGAATCCCAAGGGACCCTGAATACTCAAAATAATCTTGAAAAAGAAGAAAAAGTTGGAGGTCTCACACATCCTGGTCTCAAAACTTACTAAAAACCTCTAGTAATCACAAAAGTTTAGTGCTGGCAGAAAGACAGACATATAGACCAATGCAATAGAATAGACAGCCAAGAAACAAACCCTATATGTACAGTCAAATGATTGTTGACAGCCATTCAATGAGAAAAGGACAGTCTCTTCAACAAATGTGATGGGAAAACTGGGTATAGACAGCAGAGAATGAAGATGGACTCTTAACTTACACCATACACAAAAATTAACTCAAAATGAATCAAAAACCTAAAACTATAAAACTAAGATCTAAAACTATAAAACTCTTCAAAGAAAACATAGGGGGAAAGCTTCTTGAACTCTGGACTTGACAAAGATTTCTTGGATATGTTACCAAAAACAGAGACAAAAAATTAGACCAAAATTAGAGACTCCTGTGCATCAAAGGACAAAATTAGAGAGAAAAAAAACCAACCTACAAAATGGGAGAAACATTTGCAAATTATATATCTGATAAGGGGTTAATATCCAGACTATATAAAGAACTTCTGCAACACGACAACAAAAAAACAAGCAACCCATTTAAAACATGGAGAAAGGACATGAATAAACATTTATCCACAAAAGATACAAAAATGGCAATAGGCACATGAAAAAAATGCTCAACATTATTAATCATTAGTGCAAATCAACACTAGTGAGATGCTACCTTACATCCATCAGTATGGCCACTATTAAAAAAAAACGACAACAGAAAATAACAAGTGTTAATGAGAATGTGGAGAGATTGGAACTTCTGTGCACCGTTGGTGGGAATGTAAAGCAGTGCTACTGCTGTGGAAGACAGTGTGGCAGTGCCTCAAGCAATTAAAACTAGAACCACCGTGTGATCCAGCAATTCCTCTTTTGTATATATACTCAAAAGAATTGAAAGCAAGGACTCGAAGAGATATTTGTACATCCATGTTCATAGCAGCATTATTCACAACAGCCAAAATGTGGAAGAACCCAAGTATCCATCAATGGATAAATAGGTAATCAAAATGCAGCATACATATATACAATGGAAAGTTTTTCAGCTTTAAAAAGTAATGAAATTCTGATACATGCTGCAGCATGGAGACCTTGAGGACATTATGCTAAGCGAAATAAGCCAGTCAATAAAGGACAAATACTGTATGACTCCCCTTATTTGAGGTACCTAGATTAGTAAAATGCATAGAGACAGAAGTAGAATGGTGGTTGCTAGGAGCTTGTGGGGAGTGGGGAATGAGGAATTATTGTGTAACAGGTACAGAGTTTCACTTTGTGAGACAAAAAGAGTTCTGTGGATGGATAGTGGTGATGATAGCATAACAATGTGACTGTACTTAATGCCACAAACTGTACACTTAAATATGGTTAAGGTGGTAAATGTTATACTATGTGTATTTTACCACAATTAAAAAAAAGAAGCAAGTCACAAAATAATACATACAATAAAATTCCACTTACATAAAATTCAAAAACAGGCAAAACTATGCTTTCATAGATGATAAAACTGCAAAAAAAAAAAAAAAAAAAGCAAGGAAATGATTCTTAGAGACGTCAAAATAAACGCCAGTCGTTTCTACTGGGGACAGGAGGGGATGAGGGAGGGACTTTTGGGTGCCGCCTACGTTCTGTTTCTTGGTTCGGGTTATATACGGATGTTTGCCTTATTACTCTCTTGAACTGTACAGATATTTTAGATATCATTTATATTTGATATATTTCATAGTTAAGAAGGAAAAGAAAAAGTTAAAAGCACTTTACTGCTATAGATTATTCAATCAGACAATACTGTGGAAAAAGCAACTAATGGTTTGCTGGAAACCTCGCAGCGTCCCACCAAAATAGCTGTAAGATTTCTCCTGTCCGTTGGCCCTGGTGGATTTGGAGTTGGCAGCAAGTGACACCACACAAGCTGCCGGGCATTGTGGGGGAAGGTGACAGAGCTAAAGAGACCACCAGCAGACGGGGCTTCAAAGTGGATCTGGAGCTTGATTTTTCTTTCATTCCTCTTCATGACACTGCTACGTTCACAATTTTTTGGTTGTTATAAAGCGTCGGGGGCTTCCCTGGTGGGGCAGGAGTTAGGAGTCCGCCTGCCGATGCAGAGGACACGGGTTCGTGCCCCAGTCCGGGAAGATTCCACATGCCGCGGAGCGGCTGGACCCGTGAGTCATGGCCGCTGAGCCTGCGCGTCCAGAGGGAGCCTATGCTCTGCAATGGGAGAGGCCACAACAGTGAGAGGCCCGCGTACTGAAAAA
>NW_006793664.1:93241-94436 GCF_000442215.2 Lipotes vexillifer | reverse complement strand
AAAAAAAAAAAAAAAAAAAAAAGCGTGGGGTGGGGAGTTCCCTGGTTGCCTAGTGGTTAGGGTTCAGGGCTCTCACTGCTGTGGCCTGAGTTCAGAACCTGGTTGGGGAACTGAGATCCCGTAAGCTGCAAGGTGCAGCAAAAAATTAAAAAAAAAAAAATAAATAAAAAATAAATAAATAATTTAAAAGTATCAGGTGAATTTCTTTTAACCTAAATAATTTCAGTTCAGCGTGGAAAGGAAAGATGTGCTTAACAAATACCTAACTCAAAACTATGCTTGAAAGTGTTTCTGGTGACCAACCAGGCAGGCGTCATCAGTATTATCACCCACAAGAACTTGCTGGCCACTCACCATGTGCCTTATCTGAGATGAATGCTGTGATTTCTGGTGAAAAACAACCTTGAAAAATATTATTCACTAGTAACCAAGCAACTTTTTACATTCCAAGAACTTCAAATAAAATGTAAACAACTTCAGATTCTCTTGAGTGTGAAAGACCAAAATAATACATGCCATGCCCACGGCATCTAAAGAGCTGGATGCTCTCTCCTGGGGTGAGGAGTTGGGAAGCACATGGTCAACATCAAGGATTTGGAGGAGGTTATTGCCATAAAATATGATGGATCAACAATAGAATAAGGAAGTAAATCCTGGTAGAGTCAGAGGGCGATTACTATATTGCAATGCTAATGAATGAATTACAGTTACACATGACAACCTGGACGAACCAATGCTAAGGGGGAAACATGTCACAAAAGAATATAAACATCATGATTTTATTTAAAAGTCCATATGATGTTCATAAATAGGCAAAGCTATTTTGTATTGTTGGGAATGCATATTTGGGGGGAAATAATGAGAGCGTGACCTGCATAGGGAGGAAGGGGAGGGGGGGGGGCGACCAGGAAATGATGGTTAGGGAGCTGCTCTCTGACAACCATCATTTGCTGTTTCTTGACTTGGGTCATTGTTACACCTGTGCTTGTGTTAAACTCTACGTTTGTATCTGTTATATGGCTCAAAGCATCAATAAAAAGCATGATGGCATTTTACTCATTGTGAGAAACGTGAAGATGGAGCCCATAATGTTTTGCTGTGGTGATTTTCCCCTTGAGCCGCCCAGACCTTTCTAAGATACTGACTTTCATGAACTAGAAAAGTCTTTTCTTTCTCTTGATCAGAGCAGAGGCAC
>NW_006793664.1:91600-93231 GCF_000442215.2 Lipotes vexillifer | reverse complement strand
GGGGGGGGGGGGGAGGGGGTGTGCTTTTTTTTTGGTTTTTCTTTCTCTTTCTATTGCTATTTCTCCTTCCTTGGCTATAAGGAGAGAATTGAGCCCAAGAAGAGTCTTTTCCATCCGCCTGTCAATGCAGGGGACACGGGTTCGAGCCCTGGTCCGGGAAGATCCCACGGGCCACGGAGCAACTAAGCCCGTGCGCCACAACTACTGAGCCCACGCACCGCAACAAAGAGTAGCTCCCCACTCACAGCAACTAGAGAAAGCCTGCACACAGCAACAAAGACCCAACACGGCCAAAAGTAAATAAATAAAATAAAATTTTTAAAAAAGAGTCCTTTCCAGAGACTTTGATTTTTTTTTAGAAACATGTGTGTGCGTATGTCTGACCCGTGAAAGGATAAAATTAGACCCTTGGGGACAGCCACTGTACATAACTTAGTGCTAAAGAACAGGTCTTCTGAAGAGCAATTGACATCTCCAGTGTTTCAGGAGTTTGTAATAAATATTCCACACAAGGAACACCTGGTTTTTAGGGTCTTGGGAAAGGGGTTTGCCAGAACCTACTCTTTTTTTTTTTTAAGTTTTTTTTTTTTTAATTAATTTATTTTTGTCTGCATTGGGTCTTCGTTGCTGCCTGTGGGCTTTCTCTAGTTGCGGCGAGCGGGGGCTACTCTTTGTTATGGTGTGCAGGCTTCTCATTGCGGTGGCTTCTCTTGCTGTGGAGCACAGGCTCTATGCACGCAGGCTCAGTAGTTATGGCTCGGGGACTCTAGAGCGCAGGCTCAGTAGTTGTGGCGCACGGGCTTAGTTGCTCTGCGGCATGTGGGATCTTTCTGGACCAGGGCTCGAACCCGTGCCCCCTGCACTGGCAGATGGATTCTTAACCACTGCTCCAAGGAAGTCCGGAACCTCTTCTTGTAAACTGTTGGCAGTTTGCCTCTCTAGTGCAGAAACATTTCATTTCTGTGAACCATTTTGTACTTTAAAGGTTCAAAGTGAATCCGTAACTCACAGTAGCATCAACAAACCTGTCTCGGAAACTGTCTATGTAATAAAAGGAAAGGTGTAAGAGGAACCCATCCATGAAAAACGATCTTCCCATTTTTGAGGGAGTGGGGTGGGAGACAGGTGCTGCTCAGAGCAAAAGTGGTTATTGAGAGTTATTTTAAGACTTTATTTTAATGTAATTTGTTTCAGTATTTACTTAAGCCTTTGGGAGAGAGGAAAGGTATATACGATAGTATCACAGAGGGAGGCTTGATTTAAAGTATGATCCCATTAAAAAAAGTAAATAAATAAATAAAATAAAATATGATCCCATTTTTTGACATAAGCTGTAGATCTAAGCTTTAGGTCTTGACAATACTGTGCATGAAATATATTGAAAACCCACCTCCAGAGAACTCCTAGAAATGCTAATAAAAATGGAACAACTATTCTCTAAAATGTAGAGCTGAGTGCTCAAGAAAGCATCACCCAGAGAAATATGGGGAGCTGTGAGCACATGGCTGGAAGTAGCAGCAAAGTGTCCCTTGGAAATAGGGACTTGGGTTTAACCTTCCTGTGGGTACAAGAAACGGGGCCTTGGGCCTCCTGTGGGCAAAGGTGGGAACTGAGATTCCCACGTAAATGTG
>NW_006793664.1:89944-91590 GCF_000442215.2 Lipotes vexillifer | reverse complement strand
GGGGGGGGGGGGGAGGGGGTGTGCTTTTTTTTTGGTTTTTCTTTCTCTTTCTATTGCTATTTCTCCTTCCTTGGCTATAAGGAGAGAATTGAGCCCAAGAAGAGTCTTTTCCATCCGCCTGTCAATGCAGGGGACACGGGTTCGAGCCCTGGTCCGGGAAGATCCCACGGGCCACGGAGCAACTAAGCCCGTGCGCCACAACTACTGAGCCCACGCACCGCAACAAAGAGTAGCTCCCCACTCACAGCAACTAGAGAAAGCCTGCACACAGCAACAAAGACCCAACACGGCCAAAAGTAAATAAATAAAATAAAATTTTTAAAAAAGAGTCCTTTCCAGAGACTTTGATTTTTTTTTAGAAACATGTGTGTGCGTATGTCTGACCCGTGAAAGGATAAAATTAGACCCTTGGGGACAGCCACTGTACATAACTTAGTGCTAAAGAACAGGTCTTCTGAAGAGCAATTGACATCTCCAGTGTTTCAGGAGTTTGTAATAAATATTCCACACAAGGAACACCTGGTTTTTAGGGTCTTGGGAAAGGGGTTTGCCAGAACCTACTCTTTTTTTTTTTTAAGTTTTTTTTTTTTTAATTAATTTATTTTTGTCTGCATTGGGTCTTCGTTGCTGCCTGTGGGCTTTCTCTAGTTGCGGCGAGCGGGGGCTACTCTTTGTTATGGTGTGCAGGCTTCTCATTGCGGTGGCTTCTCTTGCTGTGGAGCACAGGCTCTATGCACGCAGGCTCAGTAGTTATGGCTCGGGGACTCTAGAGCGCAGGCTCAGTAGTTGTGGCGCACGGGCTTAGTTGCTCTGCGGCATGTGGGATCTTTCTGGACCAGGGCTCGAACCCGTGCCCCCTGCACTGGCAGATGGATTCTTAACCACTGCTCCAAGGAAGTCCGGAACCTCTTCTTGTAAACTGTTGGCAGTTTGCCTCTCTAGTGCAGAAACATTTCATTTCTGTGAACCATTTTGTACTTTAAAGGTTCAAAGTGAATCCGTAACTCACAGTAGCATCAACAAACCTGTCTCGGAAACTGTCTATGTAATAAAAGGAAAGGTGTAAGAGGAACCCATCCATGAAAAACGATCTTCCCATTTTTGAGGGAGTGGGGTGGGAGACAGGTGCTGCTCAGAGCAAAAGTGGTTATTGAGAGTTATTTTAAGACTTTATTTTAATGTAATTTGTTTCAGTATTTACTTAAGCCTTTGGGAGAGAGGAAAGGTATATACGATAGTATCACAGAGGGAGGCTTGATTTAAAGTATGATCCCATTAAAAAAAGTAAATAAATAAATAAAATAAAATATGATCCCATTTTTTGACATAAGCTGTAGATCTAAGCTTTAGGTCTTGACAATACTGTGCATGAAATATATTGAAAACCCACCTCCAGAGAACTCCTAGAAATGCTAATAAAAATGGAACAACTATTCTCTAAAATGTAGAGCTGAGTGCTCAAGAAAGCATCACCCAGAGAAATATGGGGAGCTGTGAGCACATGGCTGGAAGTAGCAGCAAAGTGTCCCTTGGAAATAGGGACTTGGGTTTAACCTTCCTGTGGGTACAAGAAACGGGGCCTTGGGCCTCCTGTGGGCAAAGGTGGGAACTGAGATTCCCACGTAAATGTGGAGCCCTTGAAAGAC
>NW_006793664.1:84582-89934 GCF_000442215.2 Lipotes vexillifer | reverse complement strand
CTCATGGAAAGAGTAGATTCGGCAAATACCCACGGTCCCAGCCCACAGATGTCAGTTTATGGTCATTTCTTGGTTTAAGGGGTACTTGGACCATGACAGTGTATTTACTTTAACAGACTCATACCCAAAGCACCATTTCATTTTCCTCTTCAGGAAGAATAAAACTACACTTAGAAGGGAAGACTGAATTGCAAGAATAAATAGAAAGCAAACAAATGTATACATTTTGGCTAAATTTAAAAAGCACTAGCTAAATAGCACTAGCTATTGTTGTTGTAAACTAACAACAACAATAATGACTAATTTGAGGATATGTGAACAATGTTGTAGCTAAACTACTGGAAAATGTAACATATAAGGTTATAGGCATTTTAAAAAGCATTTTGAAATCCTGGTGACATTTGAAAAGAGAGTAAGGATATTGGTTAACTTTTGGCTTTAAGTCAAACATACATCATGAGTAGTACAGGTAACTCCTAAAGAATAAAAGTAGAACCATAACTTACAAATGAGTTGGAAATAAAAGAGAGAGGATTAATTTGCTAGGAGATGGGAAGGGAGAAATAGGAAGCAAAGTATGGAAAGTAGCATGAAAATAAGATGGTAGAAATAAATCCCATATATCAGTAGCCCTAACAAACATAAATGGATACAATATCAGTTAAAAATTGTATTTTAAAAATTTGTGCTATATTCTGTATTCAAGAGATATACTTAAATCATAATGACCTAACAAGGTTAAAAGTAAAGAAGTAAAAAAAAAAAAAAAAAAAAAAAAAAAAAAAAAAAAAAAACCGAAACCAAACATATACTATCCAAAACCAAAACAGAAGCAAACAAGAGCCAAACTTGTGAGCTATAACAATACTGGGCATCAAAGAGTTGAAGGTGAAAAGCATTATTTGGGATCATGAAAATCATTAAATAATGAATGAATTCACCTAAAAATATAATTCTGAAATTGTATGCACCTAATAACATAGCCTCAAATGTAAAGTGCAAATATTGACAGAAGAGAAATAAACAAAAGCACCAATGTAAGGAGAGGTTTTTAACCACATCACTCTTTGTAATTGATAGATCAGGCAGGCAAGAGTTTAGCAAAGACATATAATGTTTTAATAACACAAGTGTGATCTAATTGCTATATAGAAAACCTTATGCCCCATAGAGAACAGACATAATTTTTACGTATATGTAGCAAGATATTTTAGGGTCACAAAGCAAATAACAACAAATACCAAAGCTTTTTTTTTTTTCCTCTCACTGTTGTGGCCTCTCCCGTTGTGGAGCACAGGCTCCGGACGCGCAAGCCCAGTGGCCATGGCTCACGGGCCCAGCCGCTCTGCAGCATGTGGGATCTTCCCGGACCGGGGCACAAACCCGTGTCCCCTGCATCGGGAGGCGGACTCTCAACCACTGCGCCACCAGGGAAGCCCAATACCAAAGCATTTTTATCATATTGGCCACAATTCTCTTACCTCAATGCTATTAACTTGAAATTAATAACAGACAACAGTGTTTCATATATTTTGAAATTTAAAAGAACTTCTAAAATATAGTAAATAAAAAATTATAATGGAATGATAATTGCTAATGTTAACTGAGCAATGACTGTGTGCCAGGCACTCTTCAACGCATCTTTCATGGATTAGCCAATTTAATGCTTGTAAAGACACTGTGCCATAAGAACTATCATTATCTCCATTTGCAGTTAATGAAACTGAGGCACAGAGTGGTTCAATAACTTGTCCAAGAGGCAGAACTGACACGAAGCAGGACCCTACAGTCCTTGCCCACACCCCCCCGCACAGGTCCTCCACCTGCCTTTTGTCTGTGGAAAAACTTAAGCCAAAGAATAAGTTTAATCAGAGAAGTGAGAAAATGCAGAAATGAAGGAAAACCATCAAAGGAGACCAAATAATAATAGTTTAGTCATTAAGCAAAGTCAAGGACCTTTAGGTCCTCCTCAAGGGCTACAGATAATATCCTGAGCCATATCGCGTGAGCTGTCTTGTAGCTACAGAAACCCACACCAGGTGGAAGAGGTTAACTACATGATGACCAGGATATAGCCATGACCTAAGCTGCCACAATTCTGAGAACTGGCCTCGGAGAAATGGAAACAAACTGATCCTGGAACTCAAGATTAACTGTACCTACACAATCAAGATGACACTGGTCAGACCACCGATGACCATTTTCAAGATGACTGTCAGAGCCAGCTGCCTTGTTTCTGCACGTAGCCCCTCCCTCTGTCTATAAAAGCTCTTGCCCCCTGGTTGTGGGGCTGCGGGGAGTGGGCCTTTGGGCATCCGCCCTCCCGCGCACCGGTGGCCGGCATCCAAAATAAAGCAAACCTTCCTTTCCACCAACCTGGCCTCGGTATTGTGCTTTTGAGCAGCGAGCGGCCGGACGCTACTTTCGGTTACAGAACCATCCTCTTTATCACAACCCAAAACTGTTTCTCCACTTAGAAAATAAGTCTGTAACTGAATGATCATGAAAATAAAACAGATAGAAACATGCAGGGTCCATCAAAAGTGGCAGTGACTAAAAAATAAAAAAAAAAAAAAAAAAAAAAAAAAAAAAAAAAAAAAAAAAAAAAAAAAGACTGGAAAAAGAATGAGATATACACTCAACAGAATGAACCCGAAAATAGGAGATACGAGGAATTAATAGAAAGCATAAATTAATAAAATAGAAAACAAAGAAACAATGAAGAAGATTATAAAAACCAAAACTGATTCACTGCAATAAAATGGTAAGGCCTGCAAGCAAGATGGAGGAGGAAAAATCTGAGATTAAGCACACACACCACACACAACGCACTAAGACTAAATAAGACAACTTTTGCCAAGAGGGAGCAGAGATTTTGAAAACCAGAGGAGAGTGCTATTCACAACTTAATGCCAATGCTGGGAACATATAAAATGGACAATTTCCCCAAATAAATATAACTTATCAAAAGGGACTGGAAAAGGAACAGAAAAGCTGAATATCAAAAGTCATGGAAGAATTTTATCAGTAGTTAAAAATCAACCGAAAAACCTACCCCCAGAAGTGTTAAGTGTATAACAAATGATTATCTGGATGGTATAAGAACTCTGAAATAGCAAATGAGGAAATGCTTCCCAACTCAGACCAGAATAGTGGAAGAAAGGAAAGTTAAAAAGGCTCTCATCTGCAAACATTGTTACAAAAATCCTAAGTAAGTTTTGGCAAACTGAGATTTGGCAATATAGAAATAAAAGAATATATCACAAACAAATTGGATTAACTGCAGAGTGCAAAGATGGTTTAAAATTAGAAAATTGCTTCTATGTTGTTTGTCACATTAACAGATTAAAAGAGAAAATACGAGAGCACCTTGGAAAACACAGATATAGCACTTGATAAAATTCAACATCAATTCATGATAACACTTCGTTTTTATTAAAACAGGAATAGAAAAGAACTTGCTTGACCTATTTTTTTTTTATTTCCCCAGAAAATTAAAATCTGAAGCCGATTTAGCAGAATAGTGGGCCCAGGTGTTTGTAGTGTAATTCTCTGAACTTGGTTTTTTGTTTGTTTCATTTTGGTTTTGGATCATCTAGATTTTAAATGGAAAAATAATTGAAATAATAGAGGAAATGATGGCATAGAAAATTTATGAAATAGAGACACTGATGAAACAAGAGAAAACAAATGATCACTAAAAAAATAAATAAGAGGACACATTTTAGATGTTGTGTTAGTCCGTTCAGGCTGCTGTAACAAAATACCACCAACCAGGTGGCTTATAAACAACAGAAAGTTGTTACTCACAGTTCTGGAGGCTGGAAGTCCAAGATCAAGACGCTGGTAGATTCGGTGCTGGTGAGGGGGTTGATCTGCTTCCTGGTTCACAGGCAGCTGTCTTTTCACTGTGTTCTCGGGTGATGGAAGGGGGTAAGGGCCCTTTTTGGGGTCTCTTGTAGAAAAGCGCTAATCCCACTCACGAGGGCTCTGCATCTCCCCAAAGCGCCACCTCCTAGTACGGTTACATTGGGCGTCAGGTTTCAACAGATGAATTTTGGAGGGACATAAACATTCAGTCTGTGGCAAATGGTTCGACAATAAAAATAAAGGGTTCAGAGAACTGGGAAATAGAAAAGAAGAGGTGAAAACTTACAGGACATAGAGAAAGAAGGACTAGTGAGGACAACAGAAGTTCATGTACATGAAAAGTAGAAGGAAACAAAATGGCAAAATTCGAACCTAGTAACATAGGTTTGCGGGAACAAGGAGTGTTAATTTAAAAAGAAATAAGAGGAAGAAAAGGAGGAGAGGAAGGGGAAAAACATAGCAGCCACCCTGTTAATACATTAAGCAGAACACTTCCTTTCAGGACTAAGGGTTTTTCACCTCACCTGGCTGGAGCGCTAACATCATGCTGTGCTCCTGCTATGGCTTTTTTGTGGAACCAGAGAGCTGTCAGCCGGGCACATCTCTAATTGAGGTGCAGGCAGCCAACGGCTGGTTGTAGCGGGGGGCAAAAGAACAGGTGCACTGCCCTCCAAATATCACATGCATGGCACAACGTTGGAAATTTACGTTGGCTTAAAAAGTAATGTCTATGAAAATGCTTGAACAATTTTAATATACTATATAAGGGGCATTAGAATGATCGAAGATAAGGTGACACATGTTATAAGGATAAGAAGAGCTTTATTTTAGTTTGTAATAACACCTTGGCAGGCATTAGTAGCCTTTCTTTGTGCCTTCTTCCCAGAATCTTTCCTGAGTGCCTGCTAGAGGTACGTGAGACAGCCTCTGCCCTCATGGAGCTGGCAGTGTTTTAGGGGAGACCTGCTACTCATGTATAACTTCAGGCAGACGGAGGTGAGTGCTACGAGTGCAATAGCCTCGTCCTATAGGGGTAGAGCTTTGTAAGCTGTGGGGATCAAAAGGCTCCAAGGGGGAGGTGGCATCCACATGGACCATGAAGGACAGGGGACATTTGAACATGAAAAGATGGAGAGAAGGCTCAGACAAACAAAGTAGTCCTCTTTCATTTCATGAAACACTGGATAATTTGCAGTCACCCGTCCCTGCCTTGAGAAACACGGACATAGGTCAGGCACATTTGTGTGAGGAAAGGGGAGCTGAAAGTCTGTCGTGGAGAGCACTCAGGATGAGCTGGAGCATCAAGGAGTAAGCAGGCATCCGGCTAAGTACCTTGACTTGGGGCAGTCTTGGAATTCCAATTCCAAGTCTCAGATGCCCACAATCCTTTCTTCTCATGCAGCTTCTGGCAGTGTCTAAAGAGGAAACAGTAAGGAATGGTGCCTTGTCCAGCCCCTGCCCTCTAGGCAGAGGGGAATGCCG
>NW_006793664.1:81893-84483 GCF_000442215.2 Lipotes vexillifer | reverse complement strand
GCAGAGGGGATTGCCGATGGGGTGGGCTTGGATCTCCACGCAGCTCCCCTGTTCAAAGGAATTAATGTAATCATACAAAGCCCTCCTCCCCCACCCCGCCATAGCCAAAAGCAAGTGCACTCACTTGTGAATAATTTGAAAAGGCAAGTGGAAATCATTTACCACATGACTTCAGAATATCTCATAATACAGAGACTCCTGTATTTAAATCATCAGAATTATAATATCCTCCCACTTTCTCACTTATGATGACCATTTTGAGCATTTGTGTTTCTTAGAGGGCTGGGATAACCGTGGTTAATGCCAGACAGGAATTTCCCCTGCCAGGTTCATAGCGATTTCCACTGGGGAGTTTGCCCTGAGGAACAGATTTCTCTAAAGGAATCAGTGCTAAAGGACAGACAATAAATAATGAGCATGTTCTTTAGAGATGTTTGTAAAATATTTTACATGCCAAGTTGTATAAAGGTGTCGATAGGTATGAAATACATTAAAATCTTTGGTGGCTGATGGTCCAGACCTTGTTGCTTAAAGTCCTGGGACTAGCAGCCTAGCATCTCTGCCCTATCCTGAACCCATATCCCAAGACAGTTAGTATGAAGATTAACCTTGGAAAAGTCCTGGTTTAGATAACCTTGTGAGGAAGGTCTCAATCACCCTGCGCAAACCCCCATGAGGTTCCCCAGTGGAAGAAAAGCCAAGCATTACTAATATTTTATTTACTCTAATATTAATGTTATCCAATGGTCAGATAACATTCTAATTATTTCCCGTCAATATCCATGATCCCACTAGATACACTGTTTTTCTTTAGTTCTCAGGAAGAATCGTGAGGAAATTCAGTCTATTTAAATCCAAATTAAGATCTGGTTTGCAATATTCACACTATGAAACCATATTAAAAGTCACCACACCACTTCTGATTGCATGTTTATTAAAAGTAAAATACTAACCCTAAAAAGGTCTCAGCTTGTCGTGTCTTATTTTCCTCATACAAGGTCTTATTCATTAAATGGCTGAATGTTTGTGAATAAATAACATTCCTATTTTTAAGATCCAAAGACAGATAATTAATGAACTATATTGATAATTACAGAATTTTAATATTTATAGACGTCTGTCACTTTACTTTCTTTTAAAATTTTTATTTATTTATTTATTTATTTTTGGCTGTGTTGGGTCTTCATCACTGCGTGAGGGCTTTTCTCCAGTTGCGGCACGCGGGCTTCTCATTGCAGTGGCTTCTCTTGTTGCGGAGCACAGGCTCTAGGAGCGTGGGCTTCAGTAGTTTTGGCATGCGGGCTCAGTAGTTGTGGCTCACGTGCTCTAGATCGCAGGTTCAGTAGTTGTGGCACATGGGCTTAGTTGCTCTGCGGCATGTGGGATCTTCCTGGACCAGGGCTCAAATCCGTGTCCCCTGCACTGGCAGGCAGATTCTTAACCACTACGCCACCAGGGAAGCCCTGTCACTTTACATTTTAAGATAGTCTTACCATATGTGCTGCTCTCTTTTAATTCCAGTAATTAAAGTTTATGAACATATACTGTGAAAATGTAGCTGTAACATTGTCAAATTGATTTTTAGGAGGCTTTCTTACTGATAAGCTGTCTATATTTTTAAAGGGAAATTATTGCAGAGATGAAACTTATCCTAGAATTTCGTTCCTCTTTTGTTAAAAAATTTTGTTGTGCACTTTTCAAGTCTCTTAAATTCAGCCCCAAAATATACCCTACAACCCTGGGTATGTGGCTGTACTTAGGTTATATCTATATTGGTGTCATTATTTAATATGTGAAATATACCAGTAATTTACCAGAACTTCTGCCTAATAAGGAAAACTTAAATTCTTTTTAATCTTCCCTAACTTTTCAGGTTTCTCCTGCAGCAGCTCTGAAGACACTGTACGGGTTGAGAAATGCCTTTCTCGCTTCTTTCACTCACCACTCGGTACAGCATCCAAATTGATTGTGGTATAGTTGATATGGGTGAAGTTGTTTTTCCCTTTTTGCGCTTGCCTTAAATATCACCCCAGATCGGGTTTGATTTTCCACATCCAGGTTGGATTTGAATCAGCCCTTAGGCATTAAAAATAGTAGACACATTTTAATTTAAGTTTTAGCAACAAAGACAACAATTCCCCAACTCTCTCTTGATGTCAGTGCGGGAAAGGAGTCCGTCAGCTGAGACACTGAACACGCACACAGACAGTGGCCCGACCATATGTGAACACAGAACGTTGATCCACAAACCTGCAGCAACTAGCCCAGGAATTCGGCCTGCTCTAAGTCTGACTTACAGCAAGTCAGGCTACTCTCTGGTAGCAGTGCAGGAAACCAAACAGTAACCTCTTTACCAATCAGTATGTGAACACAGAACGTTGATCCACAAACCTGCAGCAACTAGCCCAGGAATTCGGCCTGCTCTAAGTCTGACTTACAGCAAGTCAGGCTACTCTCTGGTAGCAGTGCAGGAAACCAAACAGTAACCTCTTTACCAATCAGTTCAAAGTGGCCAGGACTTGAATAATAACTGACAGCTTCCTTAATTTTTTTTTTTTTTTTTGCGGTACGCGGGCCTCTCACTGTCGTG
>NW_006793664.1:50820-77332 GCF_000442215.2 Lipotes vexillifer | reverse complement strand
GCTCACGGGCCCAGCCGCTCCACGGCATGTGGGATCTTCCCAGACCGGGCCACGAACCCGTATCCCCTGCATCGGCAGGTGAACTCTCAACCACTGCGCCACCGGGGAAGCCCCTTACTTCACTCTTGATCGTTAACATTTACACACCAGCTGTAGCAGCAACATGTTACATTCATTTGCAAATTAGCTTCCAATCTAGTATATCTCCAGAAAAGGGAATAGAATCCTATTAAAGAACACAAGACAGCTCTCATAAACCAGAATATTCTATTTTTGACAGAAACTAAAGGGAAGAGGGAGAGAAGAGAACTCAAGATTTGCTGAGCATTTAACGTGATGGGGGCTCGCTGCTGTAATGTTGATACATATTTCATCCTGTAATTCTCACTACAGCCCTGAATGTAGAAAAGATCCCCATTCTATAGATGAGGAGTATTAGCCTTGAGAAAATATGGGAATTTCCTAAATTCAGCCACTGCTCTCACTAGGGAAGCGTGGCGCTTGCTTGCGGATCCTGGTGAGTTTCACTCCAGAACTGGCTCGCTTTGCCAATCTGCCAGACCGGCCACAGGGAGATGCCACACCACAGCTCTGTCTTCAAGTCACATCTAGTCCAACTGGCTCTCCAAAGGAGTGAGGGCATGCATCTTCAACAGGGACCATATTGCCCCCAAGGATGCAGCAGTTGGTTCTTGGGAACAATAACCTCATAGTTATTATAAAGTACGAGTATACATATAGTACAGAAATAGATATCTAGTATACCTATACTATTAAAATTGCATGGAGGGGAATGATTAGGAAAAAAATGTCTAAAAAAACTCCTTATGATAATGATGAGAAGGGTTGTGAACACGGGGCAAAGGGAAAGAGTAGAGGCATGGGTGGCTGTTAGACCTGCCATTGTGCGCTTGATGGTCTGGAGCCTCCACAGGGGGGTGATCTGGAACCCCGGGGTCCTCCAGCTCTTTCTCCCCATTCTGAGCGTGGAAGTCCAGAAGAGGCACAGGCCACGGCTGTATAGAGAGTCTGGTGCTAGATGCAACCCAGACCTTTCACTCTCTAGCTCTTGTTGGGAACGTTGCTGGTGGATTCGTCCCACACACAGCAATGGCAAAACGTCTCGGAGGAAATGAACAGGTGCTCCTTTCCTTAAGCAGCGTGGGGACGCCTGACGTGGGAACACTCACTGGGGCGAAGATTCAAAGCCCCTCACATCCATCCGGTTCACGGAACCTCTGGATCAGGCCTCACGTGGAGCTCTCCAACTGCTTTGGTGTAATTGGCACTAAGGGTGAGGTAGGTGGAAGGCTTTTCAGAGGATGAAATGTATCCTCAGGTCTACCTAAAGATTCCTCCACCCAAGTGGGATTTGAAGCTTTTCCCCTGTGAGCTCAGGGGTTTACCCTCTCACTCCTACAGGGGACAGTGGAAGAGGTGGAATTCTTTTGTGTCACTTCCCTGTCCTTGACAGAGCAGAATTTATGGCAGGCATCCTCTGCATTATGGCCCTGCTCAACCGTCATTTCAAAAATGACATTAGCTGTAGTCCGAGGATCAGTTAAAAAAAAAAAGGTGAAACATGAAAACTGAGGAACAGGGCTCCAATGCCTGTGCCTTCTCTGCATTGTGATGGGGTACGACGTGTTTTCACGAACTTCTGTCTTTGTCTTGAGGAAGGGAAAGGACTGCTTAAGATTTTTAAATGCGAGACAAAGGAAGACTCTGTTAAGGGTAGGAGGAAAACTCTACATTTAGGTCACTCACTAGCACACTTAAAAGAAAATGTCTCCAGTGACCATAAATTATTGGATATCGTACAGGGGGCACACAACGCGTCAGATAACTCCCTTCCCCTTTATCTGAGTTTTTTGATACCTGGTAGGAGGGAGTGGGGGAGAGACACTTCACAGTGAATGGAGGTAGATAAAAGGGGAAGATCTGACAGTTGCCGTTATTACCGTGCCATATCATTTACCTCAGCCAGGAGTCACTAACGCACCAGGTCACCCCCGAGGTCGAGGGCAAGACGGGGAGTTTACATAGCCAAACAGGGTAGCTTGCTGGCTGGGGGCACACATCAAAGTGTGACAACAAACATGAGAAGATTTGTTCAGGTACAGAGATCAAGATAACAGTGCTTTCCTTGCAATATTCTACCACTGTGGTGGAAGGGATGCTTTAAATTTCAACATCAGTTCTTTCTGATCTTTTGAGGAGTAGCAAACACAATTAAGGGTTTAGTGAAATATCCTGTTTCTTTAGAAGTGGGCTCTTCCTAATGATGTATTGCTTCACTAATGTCTTCCTCTGCACCAACTCCAAATTTGAAGTAGAAATCTCCCCCTTTTTTACGGTGGCAAAATATACATAACGTAAAGTTTACCATTTTTAAGTGTACAGTTCAGCGGCATCAAGTACATTCCTATTGTTGTACAACCATCTCTACCATCCGTCTCCAGAACTTTTTGTTTTCTTCAACTGAAACTCTGTACCCATTAAATACCAACTCCCCATTCTTCCCATAACCTCATAACCCTCAGCCCCTGATAACCACTCTACTCTTTCAATTTCTATACATCTGACTAATCTAGGTAACTCATAAAAGTGGGATCATACGACATGTGTCCTTTTGCGTCTGACTTACTTCCCTTAGCACAATGCCTGCCGGGTTCTTCCATGTTGTAGCATGTATCAGAATTGCATTCCTTTTTAAGAGTGACTGACATTCCATTGTATGTATAGACCACATTTTGTTTATCCAGTCATCTGTTGACAGGCATCTGGATTGTTTCCATCCTTTGGCTATTGTGAATAATGCTGCTATGAACATGGGTGTATAAGTATCTGTTTGAGTCTCTGCTTTCAATTCATTCGTATACCAGAAGTGGAAAGCTAGATCACATGGCAATTCTATGTTTAATTTTCTGAGGAACTACCATGCTGTTTTTCTCCCCGCTCCCCGTATTTTTTGTACCTTAAACCTCTGTGGCTTTTTTATTTTATTTTTTACGAAATTGGTTCTGTACAGTAAATAGTTTGAAACAGGTTATAGTTTCCACAGTGACATTGGTTGCCGTTTATAGTCTCCGAACAGTAGGTATCTGGACAGTCAGGTAGCAGGTGAGAGATACCCAGTGAGCATGGTTTCCCATGAGACATTATTTCAGCGAGATCAAGCGTGCAGTCCTTAATGTCAAGCCAAAAGACAGCAACAAAGTAGATGTCACTAACCCAGGGTGGCTATTCTCCACTTGGGACATGGGACTTGCAGCCACATAAGAACTCCTATGTGTTCTGAATTCAGTTCACCAGTGCAGAGTTCCCTGAGACCTTGGAGTAGTGGCGGTACAGGGAGATTTGGGAGACCTGGGTGCTAATCTTAATCCTGCCATAAATAATGTGTGACATTGAAAAAGACCTTTAGCCTCTCAGACACATAGCTTCCCTAAGGACATTTGAGTTCAGTGTTCTCTAAATTACTTAGAGCTTTGTAATCCTGTGAAGTAACAGTTACCTTGATACTATGCTATTGTTAAACACTGATGACTCCTTTTTAATCTGCCTCCTTTAATGAATCCAGTAATTTTCAAAAACCCTGTAATAATTCTTCACTTTTTGTTCCTGGTTACTGAAAGTTCGGTTATGGAGGATTTCTAGTTGCAGCAACATTCCAGCAGCTCCACTGGGTGTTTTTGGTGTTGCCTATTTGCTTAGCACTTGTGAGTTTCCCTGGTTTCACCTCTCTCAACATTATGAGGTCTGAAAAGCACCCTTGGAAAGAGAAAGACATTGGGGGCCTCCCAAAGGCTGGGCAGGTCCAGTGAGTGTCTGTAATTGACCGTACGAAGATACCAATTTCCCTGCAGTTGAAATATAATTAAGTGCAGAATATAAGATTTTATGTCTGTACAGAGTCATAGATTATTTTCCTCTCAAAGGCTACTGTGAGATAAATATGATTTCTCAGGTTTTCATGAAAAAGTGATTTGAATATTGGGCCTAGACTTCCAAGTTCAAACTATTTGTTTATTATAGTTCTTGGTATAACAGTGCTTGAAGGCTGACCAAAATTTCTAGGGCCATTGGGAAAACCCGTTGATCGGAATTTTTGATTTGCAAGAAAGACAATACCAACTTAGAGTATACTTTCTTTTTTTTTTTTTTTTTTTTTTTTTTTTTTTTTTTTTTTTTTTTTTTTTTTTTTTTTCCTTGCGTTCCGCGGGCCTCTCACTGTTGTGGCCTCTCCCATTTGCGGAGCACAGGCTCCGGACGCGCAGGCCCAGCGGCCATGGCTCACGGGCCCAGCCGCTCCGCGGCACGTGGGATCCTCCCGAAACGGGGCACGAACCCGCGTCTCCTGCATCGGCAGGCGGACTCTCAAGCACTGCGCCACCAGGGAAGCCCAAAGTATACTTTCTTATTAGCTAAAATCTTGGCCAAGCTTATGGTAGAAAAGGCCGATCCTGTGAAATGTGCCATCCGGGTCCTCTGATTCTGCGAGGGGTTCATTTGCCCTAAATGATAGGCACAGATGTTTGTGTTTTGTTTCTGACGTTGCTTAACTTTGTTTGACGAGTCGTAGGATTTCAAGCAGTCTCAAATTTCTGCGATGATTAGGAAAACCAGCAAATGACTGTCACAGCATTAGAGAGATCATGATAGGATTAAATAATGAAACTTTTGCACTGCCACTACTGGTAAGGGGGTATTTGTGTTACACTGAAATCTAAAATACAACAAAGAGTATAAGAGATATATGTATGACAAAGACCAGTGTTCCAAAGAATCTATCACCCAAAGGAAAAAATAGAACATTTCTAGTGCCTGGGAAGCCCCATGTGTCCTTCCTCCAGTACCTCCTACTGTTTTCCCCTGGAGGAGTGGTTTATAGCCCTTATTACACATTAGCATCACCTGAGGGGCTTTTGAACCATACTGATGCCAGCGCTGGTTACACATTAGAATGGGGAATTATTCTAATATAATACAATAGTTTTGATTCTATTATACTGCATATAGCTAAGGGTAAAAACCACTGTACTAAAGAGTTCTTCTCAAACTTCAATGTGTGTTCAAATCCCCTGAAGATCTTGTCAAAACATAGCCCCTGAAGTCTTGTACATCCTCTGTAAGATTTCTTCCTAGGTACTTTATGTGTTTCTTACTATTGTAAATGATATTTTAACTGATTGTTACCAATGTGTTAAAATATATTGGCTTTTGTAGATTGATACTGTCCAGCAAACATGCTGTATCCTGTTATTAATTATGGTAATTTATCTATAGATTATTTAGAGTTTTCTATGTAGACAGTTGTATCATCTTGCAAATAATAACAATTTTGTTTCTTTCTGCCCAATTCTTCTATATTTTCCTGTTTTTTCTGCTTTTCTTCCCACATGGCTAGGCCTTCAAAACAATCTTAAAGAGAAAGAGTGATGGCAGGTATTCATGTTAGTTTCTGATCTTAAAGGGAGTGTTTTTAATATTTCATAAATGAATATGGTATTTTCTCAGGTGTTTTTTTCTTTTTATGAGGATGTGTTTTATCAAGGTGAAGGAAGTTGTTTTCTATTCTCAGCTTGCTGGATTTTTATTATGAAGAACATTGAATGTTATCAAATGATTTTACTCCATTATTTTGTTTTTCTGATTTAAAGATACATTATTGTGAATTACATTAATTGGCCTTGAATTCTTAGGATCAACCCAATAAGATAATCAGGTACTGTATTTTTTATATATCACTATATTTGGTTTGCCTACATTTTGTTTAAAACTTTTATATCTATGTCCGGTTAGCTTTACCACCTCTTTTTCTATTCTCTGGAAGAGAAATTATCTGAATAGAATATAATATTTGAATATTTGGTAGAACTAGAAGTAGTCATTTGAGGCTGCTGTTTTCTTTGTGACAAGGTTTTTAAACTATAGATTTAGTTTTATTAATGGTTGAGATTTTTTCTGGGGATGTATTATAGTTTGCTAGAACTGCCATAACTAAGTACCACCGAGTAGGTGGCTTTAACAACAGAAATTTATTTTCTCACTGTTCTGGAGGCTGGAAGTCCCAAGATCAAGGTGTGGACAGGGTTGTTTTTTTCTGAGACCTCTCTCCTTAGCTCGTAGATGGCTGTCTTCTCCCTGTCTCTTCACATGGTCTTTCCTCTGTGTCTGTCTGTGTCCTAATATCCTCTTCTTATAAGGATACCAGTCCAACTGGTTTAGGGCCCATCCTAAAGATCCCATTTATACTTACTTCTTGAAAGATCCTACCTTTAGATCCAGTCACATTCCAAAGTATTGGGTGTTAGGACTTCAGCAAATGAATGCAATTCAGCCCATAAAATGATGTATCCATTTCCTCTAGGTTTTCAAATTAATTGGCCCAAATTTGTTTATACCTTGTTTACTGTCTCCAGCCTCATTTAATATGTCCACACATTAATTCTTGATTAGTTTAGTTGTCTCCCCCTCTGTCTTTCTCTTTTATTAATCTTACTGCTATCTATCTGTCAGTCTTGTCAGTTGTAGGAGTTCTTTATATATTCTGTGGATAATCTCACTGTCATATAAATATATCAAAAATATTTTCCCCCAGTCTGCAGTCATCTTCTTAGCTGTGCCTTTTGAAGTACAGAATTTTAAAGTTTTCATAAAGTCCAATTTGTCAACTTTTCTTTTCTGTTTAGTGCATTTTGTGTCCTGGCTACAAAAGCTCTGCCTACCCCCAGATTATAAAGTTTGTCTCCTATGTTTTCTTCTGGAAAATTTATAATTTTAGCTTTTACAATTAGGTCTGTGATTCATTTAGAGCTAATTTTTATGTGTTGTGAGGGAAGGATTGAGTTTTATATTGTTTTCCATGTAGATAATTAGCTGTTCCAACACCATTTGTTGAAAAGATTGTTTTCTTCCCTCAATGAATTACCTTGGCATATTTGTCAAAAATCTGTTGATTTTATATATATATATATAAAATGTGTGCATATATACATATAATATGTGTATATATATATATATATATATATAGCTCTTTTTGGACTCTATATCTGTAACATTGATCTAATGTTTATTTTATACTAAAACCACACTATCTTAATTACTGTAGCTTTTTTTTGTGTGTGTGATAAAAAAATTCTCTAGGGAGTTTTTAAATATGTTTTTCGACTTGTCCTGTACTTTTTTTTTTTTTTTTCCTGTACGTGGGCCTCTCACTGCTGTGGCCTCTCCTGTTGCGGAGCACAGGCTCCGCGGCCATGGCTCACAGGCCCAGCTGCTCCGCGGCACGTGGGATCCTCTCAGACAGGGGCACGACCCCGTGTCCCCTGCATCGGCAGGCGGACTCTCAACCACTGCGCCACCAGGGAAGCCCTCCCCAGATTCTCCTTTCATCATGTCATTTCCCTGGCCAAAATTTTCAGTGGTGCCCCATCATCTCTAGTAGTAATCTCAAAACTCATTTGATTGTGTACATATCAGTAAAAGTATTTTGAGCATGCATCCCTAATATATATATATATATATATATATATATATATATATATGTATGTATGTATTTATTTATAAATTATACATGTGTACTCCTATCTCTACATATACTTAGTATTAATTAAGCTTAACTTTAAACTTTTCTAGATAAAAATAATTATAAATGGAAATTCTAATATTTTTCTTCTGCCATCCCAAAGGAACATTTAGTGCAACTCATTTTGGGTAATTACATGTAGGCAGAATATTTTTTAAAAATCAGAGGGGGGGCAGTGGAGTGCTGTTCTACTGTCCGTGGTGCTGAACTGTGATTGCCCGTTACCGCATCATCGTATCTCCTGACCTTCGGATACTGGGGATTCCTGTCTAACTTTCCCGCATATTAAAAACAAAACAAAACAAAAAAACTCCTGTTTATTTTGTTCGTTTGTTTTTGGCCACGCTGCGAAGCTTGTGGGATCTTAGTTCCCCAACCAGGGATTGAAACCGGGCGCTCGGCAGTGAAAGTGCCACGTCCAAACGACCTGGACCTCCAGGGAAGTCCCTCCTCCATATTTTTTAAACAAAAGGAAATGCTATAGACCATACTCTCAATAGGATTCTAGCTCCTAATATGGAATTCCAGAGGAGTAAAGATTCTTCTTCCTCCATACTGAAGAACAAAGTATCTCTTTTCCTTGGGAAGAAGCAGACTGAGAATAAAAAAAAATGGAGGGTTTAAGAAAGTCTCCATATTAGCTGAATCGTTTCATTTCTCTGTTGAAAAAACACAGTCAAGGAAGAAGTTAAAAGAAGATTCTAATACTCGTGTTTTCTTAATTTTACAGCTTCATAACCAAGAATGATTGAAAATAGGAGAAAGAAGTACTGTCAAAGATAATACAGAGGGCTTCCCTGGTGGCACAGCGGTTGAGAGTCCGCCTGCCGATGCAGGGGACACGGGTTCGTGCCCCGGTCCGGGAAGATCCCACGTGCCGCGGAGCGGCTGGGCCCCTGAGCCATGGCCGCTGAGCCTGCGCGTCCGGAGCCTGTGCTCCGCAATGGGAGAGGCCACAATAGTGAGAGGCCCGCGTACCGCAAAAAAAAAGGTAATACAGTACACTGAAGTTGTACAGTGAGGCTCAAGAATATAAATGTTAGCAGGTACAGGAATACTTCTGTGACTATTGGCTATTAGAAACAGACTGTAAATTTCTGCCTTGAGGAAGATTCTGATGATCTATAAAATGTCAACTGATGTTGTCACAAATCAGTGGAAAGAGTGTTTCCTCTTTAAATCTCCAGCTAGCTTCAGTTCAACTGAATGCAAAGTAGAAAGCTTAAGTGACATCCAGAGTGTTGAAAAGTAGTTAAGTTTCTCATATAAGTAAAAGTATATTGAGAACTTAGAAAAACAGAACAATATCTTGTTATCAATGGTTCTACTGTAATGTCATTAGAAAATTTACAACCATTATAGCAAATTTCAGTAGACCATTTTAAAACTTACTTTTTCCTTTCTATGGCAACAAATCTCTGGTCACTTGACACTGAGAAAAACTAGTGTTTGATTGTGGATCTCACCACCAGTGTTCAACTTCAGTATTAACTGTAACACTTGAATCACTCAGTGCACTGAAATTCTTCTTTGATGCAAGTTTTTAACATAGATTTCCATTTAATAAATGTTTGTTTGCAGATGTTATATGCCAGTGCAGATGTTATATGCCAGACAGAGTCTGGGGGCTTCCCTTGTGGTGCAGTGGTTAGGAGTCCACCTGCCAGTGCAGGGAACACAGGTTCCAGCCCTGGTCTGGGAAGATCCCACATGCTGCAGAGCAACTAAGCCTGTGCGCCACAACTACTGAGCCCTCGTGCCACAACTTCTGAAGCCCACAAGCCTAGAGCCCGTGCTCCACAACAAGAGAAGCCACCACAATGAGAAGCACGTGCACCACAACAAAGAGTAGCCCCTGCTCGCCGCAACTAAAGAAAGCCCGTATGCGGCAACAAAGACCCAACACAGCCAAAAATTAAAAAATTTATTAAAAAAAAAAAAGACAGACTCTGACTTTAGGAATTTCATGATCCAGTGAAGGACACACACAAGAAGATAGACTAGTATCACTATATTATATTGCATGATAGACCTATAAACAGAATAGCATGTCAACACATAGAGAAGTACCTTATCAGACTGGGACAGTCTTCCCAGATGAGCTGATGCTTCAGCTCACTCTTTCAAGGACAGTAGGAGTTAGCTAGGAAAGCAAATGGAAGAAAGTCATTGCAGAGAAAGAAAGCAGTGTATGCAGGGGCAAAGAGGTGTGAGACAGCAGAGCAAGATTTGGAAATTAAATGCAGTTCATTATCGTAACATAACAGGTATGAATGGGCAAAAATCAAGATCAGAAAGAGCTATGTAGGGGATTCTAAGGAGTTTGGATGTTCCCTGAGAATAAAGGGGAGGTATTATTAAAGGACTCTGAGCAGTGAGGGGACATGATATTATTTGCATATTAAGAAAGTCCTTCTGACAATAATGTAAGGAGTAGATTCACAAATAGTCGCAAAAAAGGGAGATGATTTTGGAATACTACAGAAATATTGAGTCATCAATCAAGTCATTGAAAGTGAAGATGGAGAGTAAGAGACAGATTTAAAAGATGTTTATGCTATAGTTTCAATAGACATAATGAACAATTAATTTTTGGGCAAGGAAGAGAGAAAAGTCTCAGATAATCCCAAAGTTTTGTGTGGGAAAAAGATATCACTTGCTGAGCACGGGGATGCAGAGGGAGGAATGTAGTTGGGGGACAGGTAATATGAATTTTGGACATGCTGTGCTTGAGTACCTATGGGTCATATAAGCAGAGATGTCCAGCAGGAAGAAACATACTTGATTTTGAAGTTCTGAAGAGCAATGTTGGCTCAAAGGAAATATTTAGGAGTTGTCAGTGGTAGGTAGAACCATGTGTAGGATCCTCAGAGAGAATGTGTAGAATGAAGAGAGAACCAGGTAAAGTCTCCAGGGAAAGATAATATTTAAGCAGTGATTGGAGGAAGAGGAACCATCAAAGGAAGAATAAACTTGAGTAAACAGAGAGGTCAGAAGAAAACAAAGAGAATGTGTATCATGGAAGCCAGCGGAGGAGGAGTTTCTAAAAGTGGAAACAGTCAACAATGACTAGGAAGACAGAGTCTGTGCCTGACTCACCCTCATTGATAATGTTTTGACCAATTGAAATTTATATTCTATTCATTTTAGATACTAAATATAAAAATATTATGTTTAAATAAATTACTTAAAATATACATGGTCAAATTACAGACATTACAACTAACAATGAAGACCAGACCAGTACATCTTCACTCTTGTATTCTTATGGTTATGCCAGAGGCGTTGTTTCTTATTGTGCTTGAAGCAAAGCCTGGAACCATATAGAGCAACTATTCCTGAGATTCCCCAGTGTAAAAATGAAATTCCATGTTCTGGAAATGAACTCTAATATATGACTGAAAGGATCCTTTTCAGAGATTCTTTATAATGCCATAATATAACTACTTTGCACTGACAAATTCAGCCATTCAGGTTTTTATATTTGTCATAATGTCAGAAATTACCCTGAGGTGTCCAGAGAGTAGAAATATTTTGAATATGATGGAAACATATTCAGAGTTCTCAACACTGTCACTTAAACGTTGAATTCAAATAATTGAATGAGAAAAACACATTTTAAAAGGTTTATTCCATGAGTTAAGGTTACAGCATTTTATAATAACCTCAAAAAGAATGTTGAAATCTAAAACTGGGATACTAGTCTTTCAGGGCTGAAATACAAGTTAGTTGAAACTCAGAAAATTACTTGTTAGATGTGGTGCTTGCTTGTGTGTGTATGGGTGTGTGTCGGTTTTATGGGATGTCTGCCCAATGACACATCTAGAGTCTAGATTGCCTAAGAGGCAGTATGGCATATATGAGCAGGAAATGGTGCACATTTCCCAAAGGGGTATAAGTTTTAGATGATCTGCTCAGTTTCCTTCTGGTTTCTCAAAGGGGATGCATTCTTCTTTTTTTTTAGCCATGCATCATGCAGGATCTTAGTTCCCTGACCAGGGATCGAACCCATGCCCCCTGCAGTGGAAGCGTGGAGTCCCAACCACTGGACTGCCAGGGAAGTCCTGGGGATGCATTCTTATATCCCATATAGCCACCCACTTAAACAAGATGTGGATTGAACAAAAGTCAGCCAGTTTTTCACAAGTAGTTAATTTGTTACAAAATAAGTGTAAGTATCATATCTGTGAAAGTTTATGGTGGTTGCCATAAATCACCATCCACAAAAAATATACTAGTTCCTTCAACTTATTATCTTGAAAATTTACAAAACTAAAGAAAAGTTGAAAGAGTAGTGCATTTATTTACCTTTCATCTAGAATCACCAGTTGTTTAGCCACATTTGCTTGATCAGTCTGTATGTGGGGACATTTTTTTAAAAAATAGTTTTCTTGGAACCATTTGAAAATAAGTTGTAGACATCATGACACATATTCCTAAGAATGAGGAAATCTCCTGTATAACCACAGCAGCATTAGCAAACCCAAGAAGTGTACATATTGGCATAGTAATCTCATCTATCCATATTTAGATCTCCCCAGTTGTCCCTTTAATAGCCAAGATCTAATCAAGAGTCACACACTACATTTAATTATCATGTCTCCTTAGTCTCCTTCAACCTAGAACAATCCCCACCTATTTTTTGTGTTGGTGCTGTTTATGACATGGATATGTTTAAAGAATCAAACTAGTTGTCTTGTAGAATATCCTACAATCTGAATTTGTGTGTTAACAGTTTACTAGGGCTACTGTAATAAAGTACCACAAACCAGGTGGCTTGAAACAACAGAAATTTGTTGATTCACAGTTCTAGAGGCTAGAAGTCCAATATCAAGGAGTTGACAGGGCCACACTCCCTCCAAAGGCTCTAGGGGAGAATCCTTTCTTGCTTCTTCCAGCTTCTGGTGGCTCTTGGTGTTCCTTGGCCTTGAATAACATAACTCCAATCTCTGCCTTTGTGTCTTCACATGGTATTCTTATAAGGACACCACTTGTTGGATTTAGGGTCCGCCCTACTCCAGTGTGACCTTATTTTGACCTAACTAATTATATCTGCAAAGACCCTATTTCCAAGTAAGGTCACATTGTGAGGTACTGGGGGTTAGGGCCTCAACATATGAATTTTGAGGAAAACGCAGTTCAACCTGTAATAGTGTGATTGTTTCTTATGATTGAATTGAGCTCAAAGATTTTTGTTGAGAATATTTCATAAGTGGTGTGGGGTACTTCCAACTGGATCAGTTTCTCCCATTATTGGCGATGCTAAATTTGTTCACTTAGGGTGGGGTCTGCCAGATTTCTTTTGCTATTAATAAGTAATTAATAAGTAATCTGTGAGGGCGGGGAGAAAATGAAGACAAGATGCAAAGCAAGTCATTATTTGGAAGCTCCTGCACAGGTAGGAGAGGGCAAGAGTGAGATAGGGCAGGAAAGCAGCCTATGTGGGGTGGAGCATCAAGCTAATCATCACTGTGGTTGCAGAGCTTAATCCCACTGGGAGCCAGTGTGGAACAGAATACTTTCTCAGTCTCCAGTTGGGGGCCACTGGGGTGGGGCTGAGTTGCTTAATTCTCTGGAATTTCCACCCTCCTCTGCCTGCAGGCAGAGCTGGCTCTGGGACTGGAGAAAGCCCTGAGGCCTTTGGGTGCTTGTGTTTCACAATGTTAAGGCTGAGGGGGATGGCCAGGGCACAGACACCATCTGCTACAATCGCCTGCCTTTACTTATTTATCTATAGTTGATTTACAGTGTTATGTTAGTTCCTAGTATACATCAAAGTGATTAGGAATATATATATGGAATGTATATGTACATGGAATATATATATGAAATATATATACACATGTATATATGTATATATATTCTTTTTCAGATTTTTTTCTATTATAGGTTATTACAAGATATTGAATACAGATCCCTGTGCTATACAGTAGGTCCTTGCTGTTAATCTATTTTATATAGAGTAGTGTGTATCTGTTAATCCCAAACTCCTAATTTATTCCTCCCCCATCCTTTCCCCTTTGGTAACCATAAATTTGTTTTCTATGTCTGTGGGTCTATTTCTGTTTCGTAAATAAGTTCATTTGTATCATTTTTTTAGATTCCACATATAAGTAATATCATATGATATTTGTTTTTCTCTGTCTGACTTACTTCACTTAGTATGATAATCTCTAGGTCCATCCATGTTACTGCAAATGGCATTATTTCATTCTTTTTTGTGGCTGAGTAATATTCCACCACAATGACCTTTTAAACTTACTTTATGAGCAAGTGATAGACCTCAGCTACTCATACTTTTAAGAGTTTTCCCTATACAATGTCCTGCCTTGTCAATTTCAATTAATTTTGGTTTCATTTTGATGACCTTAGGTACCAGAGTTAAGAAAGAATCCACTTCTCACACCCTACAGATTCTGAGTTATCAGTGACATGGCAGGGGAGCAAGGGTGTGAAGTGAATTACCAGATGACCAGGAATGAATGGTGAAGAAATGCATATGGTGCGACTGCAGGCCAGGAATGTGTCCTTTTCCTCTCTACACAAGCTTGCCGTGCATCCTGCTGCTGCCATGTAGCCCACACTGAGGACAACTCTGAGTAGTGGCCGAGGCCTGGTCCTGTCATGGACTGAATTGTTTTCCCCCAAAATACACATAATGAAGCTTAACCCCCAAGGTGACTGTATTCAGATGTAGGGCTTTTAAGGAAGTAATTAAGGTGAGGTCATAAGGGTGGGTCCCTAAGGATATGACTGGTATCCTTCTAAGAAGAGGAAGAGACACCAAGGATGCAAGTACACAGAGGAAAGGCCGTGTGAAGGTGCGGCAAGAAGGTGGCCACCTGCAAGCCAAGGAGAGAGGTCTCACCAGAAACTAACACTGCCGCCACCTTGATCTTAAACTTCCAGCGTTCAGAACCATGAGAACATAAATTCCTGTTGTTTAGGCCACTATGTCTCTGGTAATTGTCATGGCAAGCCTAGCAAATGAATACAAACGGTTATGCTTGCCTCCTCTTTTCTCACCTGTCTCCTCATTTACCTTCTTATACCTCTCTTTGAACTTAAAGGAAGAGATACCTCACTTCCTGGCTCTAAATCCCTTTTCCTGCCCAGGAGGTAGTTTATTCCCAAACATATCCCATTTGTTGTCTTTCCAGTTCTTTAAGAAAATAAGGTAGAATGTAAATCATAAATAGTTAATAAATAACATTCTTTTCTTTTTCTTCTCTTATCTTCATCCTCTCCTTTGCCAAAGACTCTGTTCCTTTTCTGGCCTGAAGCATGCGGATGGCTCTCAGGTAAAGCCTGGCAGGACAGGAGGGCAAGTGGTTGTGTGTTTATCACCAAAAGGAAGATGCTCTTACCATGAGTTAACTACAAACATGAATCTGAAGCAGTGCTTCTCAAATAATTTCTGAAAAAAACCCAAAACAAAACAGAATTGCCCCCCACAATCTCTACCAGATCTATAGTTTTTTAAAATAGGATAAAAATGAATTTCTAGAAAAAAATAAAGACATACAAAATACAAATCCCAACATTCAACGGACAGAAAATTACTCTGTCAAATTGCTTTTGAACTTTCTAAACTGTTATTTCTGTACTTGCCACATACACTTAACAAATAGTTCAAAGACAGGCACTGGTGTATGGACCACACTTTGAGGACAACTGTTTCAAAGGGCAGGTGAATTATTTCCTTCCTTTCTCATTGGTTCCTATCATCTCATTCAGGGTCAGCCGAGCTCTATGTCTAGGAGAACTTCTTCCCCCGTGACTCTCTCTCTCCTTTTCTGCATCTCTGCCTTCCTGTTGGAGTTCATCCTACTGGGCTTTCCTGTATGGTCAAGGGCATGGAGAATTGGGCTATTCCTGGGAGGGTCTTGGGAAGACAGCTAGTACTCTGTAAGAATTAGGTTTGTCAAATCCCTCTGACTGGAGCATCTATAAGATAGACCACTCTCTCTCTTGCTAAGATCGATAGCCTGGCATATTTGACTCTGTGATCAATCTCACTTTTCTGAAACTCTTCCTTTGTCTCCTTCATATCGGTCTATCCATGGGCAGTCAGACTGGCAATGTGTCAGATGAAGCTAGGGTAACAGATTTCTGGGTCTAGGAACTTCACCATCTGTAATGGTAAGTCGGAGGGCAGAGAGATTGGCAGAGATTCCTGGAACTCTTGAAGAGGCTTGGAGCCTCAAGATCTACATAATTTACCGGGATAAACCCTCTCCAGGGAAGTGACTGTCCAGACAGTACATTTAGTTTATTGCCCAGCAATAAATGAAAGGTTGAAGGACGATAGTTGTTATGTGCTGGCATACTGAGAGTGTACAGCCAAAGCCCAAGCGCATGGTCAGTACTCACAGTCTCCCATTGTTACCTGGACAACAGTCTTTATCCTGTCTCTCACCTATCTCATGAATATCTATGTGACAATTGGCCTCTAGTGGGGTCAGCTTTGTGAGGCTGGAGCCCCCAGAATTATTCCAAGTGGTTTAGAATATAAACCTCTTATAAGATCACTGCATCACTATGGTGTTTCCCACACCAGGACACCCTACCTCAGCAAGAACACATCATATCTAGCCAGAGCACCTGGTTTCTAGAAGAGGTGATGCACATGCCATTCCTGTTCTCTTGGATGACAAACAAGGACAGTGCTCTGGGAGCAAAGGGGGTCCTTTCATGTGGTCAGGCTGTAACAGATGCAGGTGAGCCTGGTCCAAGCCTATTGGACTAACCCTGACACTAGCTGATTCCAATAAAAAGTGGTCCCGTCATTCACCCTAACTTGGCCTTGGCTAGAATATTCTGAGATGTTAAAAGATGGAAGATTCTGTTTTTTTGGGATATGAGTGAAGGGAAAATTGAAGATGAAATAAGGGAAAACTAAGGAGCAAATTCCTTGAGAAGGGATGGGATCCTTGAGAAGGGATGAGATCCAGAAAACACATGATAGGAAAGGAAGCTGTTTGCTCAGTTGCCAAAGGAAGCAAAACAGGGACAATGGCCCAAGTGCAGGTAAGTTTGTAAATCAGATGGTGCAAAGGTCCTTTTTTCTCAATGAAGTAGAAGGTAAAGTAGATGGAGGATGTGAGGAAGCCACTAGGAAGGGCAGAAGGTTTGAGAGAAGAAATGGTTCTCTTGGAGAAAAGGACAATAATCTTATTTGCAAACAAGCACTGGCTTGCTGGGTTGTAATGACAGCCCATCTGGGGTGTGGGATGGTGAAGTGTGAAGTGAAGCCAGTTTGCCCAGTTGTGTGAATCTGGCAGAGTTCAACTGCTGGGTGCAGACTGGGAGCTGGTGGGAATCTGAGTCGGTTCAGGCAAGTGTGATGGAGGGAGAGAGAGGCTAGGTGATTAAAGATAGGCTGTGGAGTCTAACCTGGAGAATAAATTCAAAGAAAGGAAAGCTAAGTTCAAATGCTTGCTGGCTCCACCATTTACTAGCTGTGTGATCTTGGCCAAGATTCTTAAATCTCTGAGTCAGTTCCCATATTTAAAAAATGGAGAGAATAGCAGAATGAATTATGTCTTCAGTCAACTTGAGGATTAAAAGAAATAACTGTATATATAGCAGCTTACCATAATGTCTGGAGGTACATACTCAAGAATTTTTTCTCTTTTCTTTAAGGTATTATGAAAATTTACCAACTAGTGTTTTTTCAAATATAGGATTATTTCTGGTTGTTTAGCATTCCAGAATATTTATGAACTCTATGTCCATCCCTTTTGGTTAACAGCACAATGTAGAAACTAGGACAGCATAGCATATTGGCAGGCTCCAGAGTCAAACAAAATGCCTGGGTTTGACTCCTAGCTTCACCACTTACTATCTGTGTGACTTTCGGTGAGATACTGAACTTCTAAAATCTCAGTTTTCTAATCTGTGAAACGGGTATAATTCTATTTCTCCCAAGTTGTTATGATAATTAACTGATGTAATACTTGTGAATTCTCAGTAAATCTCAGTGGCAGTGATGATGATAATGATGAAGAGGTTGGTGTTTCCAAATATTTAAGACATTTTGGACTTGTAAACAAGGCAGAATTGCAGGAAAGGGATTTCAAGAGATAGATTGGACTCATCCTTAAAGCACATGAAAAGCGGCTGAACTTCGCCAACAATGCAGTTGTTGGCGGGCGATGCAAATCAACACTACAAAAAGTATCACTTTGCATCCATCAGAAGGGCCGTCCTGTCGGTATTAAGATTCTTTAATTTAGGCATCCTGGGATAGCAGCTCTTTTTAGGCCTAAGAAGGAACAGCTCAGGAGTGTACAACAATTTCAGATGAAACTAATATTCAATGACTGTCTCTATACTGCTAGGTTGTTGACTTCTATTAATCATTATTCTCCTGGCTTTAGCTCTCATGTGGGGATTACAGAGGAGTCAACATTTAAATCTTCATAATCTGTGTATTCATAGCTTCAGTATCATGACTGACCCATAGTTTTTATGGTTTGGGAAGAGTTATTGATTTCATGTATCATATAAAGGATTCACAGTGATGATAGGGCAATTAAGTTTACAATAATGGCTGGTAAATTGTTCAAATTTTCTCTACCTGTGCATCTATTGTACGTATATGAGTTAGTTTAGTTGTCAATATTAGTGAAATAATATAGAGGACTAGAGAACTTATTTTAAAAATAACTATTAACGTGTGATTATGAAAATGTAAAAGTTCTTCCATAATCGGTGATGTTGCATCTTGAGAGCCTAGGTGAAATTGATATGCCTTAATGATATACAGGATTTTAGCGTATGATTTAACTTTGACAAAGTTACATCACTTTTTTTTTTTTTTTTTTTTTTTTTTTTTCCTTACGTTATGCGGGCCTCTCACTGTTGTGGCCTCTCCCATTTGCGGAGCACAGGCTCCGGACGCGCAGGCTCAGCGGCCATGGCTCACGGGCCCAGCCGCTCCGCAGCATGTGGGATCTTCCCGAAACGGGGCACGAACCCGCGTCTCCTGCATCGGCAGGCGGACTCTCAAGCACTGCGCCACCAGGGAAGCCCTACATCACTTTTTACTTTTATCTTATATATTGAGAAAGACATAATTGTTATGGTGTTGCCTTGAAACTGGTTGAAAAGGACTTGAGTCCTTCCTTATTTTACATTTACATAGGTAGGATCTTCAAACGTAGGATATGGTAGAGGGCATCCGTGTAACCATTCTAGGTTAGGAGTAGCAGTTTCCACTGCTGAGACTTCTTGTTTGGATGCAAATGCTTTTCAAAGTATGAAGATTATTAGCATTACTCCTGCTACTGAGGTGAATGAGCCTAAAGACAACATATTTCATGTTCTGTGCGCCTCAGGGTACTCAGACTAACGTAGTGACATCCCTGAGAGGCCAAGAAAGTGCTGCAGGAAGTCATATTTACTATTACAAATATACTTGTGAAGTGAATTTTTGCTCATGCTAAGTGTATAACCTGAGAATAGGGGGAATCAGTGTAGGAAGCCTCCTATAATAGTGAAGACGGCTCCCATGGACATTAGGTCATGGAAGTGTGCTACTACATAGTATGTATCCTAGAGGACAATGTCCAGGGATGAGTTGGTTAAGATGATTCCTGTCAAACCACCTACTGTAAAAAAGAAAAATAAAGCCTAAAACTCATAATAGAGTGGGAGGTCATATAATATTACCTCTGTGAAGGGAGGTCATATAATATTACCTCTGTGAACAGTTGCTAATCAGGGAATTCCCTGGTGACACAGTGGTTGAGAATTCGCCTGCCAATGCAGGGGACACGGGTTCAAGCCCTCATCTGGGAAGATCCCACGGGCCGCGGAGCAATAAAGCCCGTGTGCCACAACTACTGAAGCCTGCGCGCCTAAAGCCCGTGCTCCGCAACAAGAGAAGCCACTGCAATGAAAAGGCCGTGCACCGCAATGGAGAATAGCCCCCGCTCGCCGCAACTAGAGAAAGCCTGCATGCAGCAACTAAGACCCAACGGAGCCAAAAAAGAAAAAAAAAAAAAACTTAAAAAAAGAGTTGCTAATCAGCTAGATACTTTTACTCCTGTAGGGATAGAAGTAATTCCGGTAGCTGATGCAAAAGTATGCTCCTGAGTCGACAGCTATCCCTATGGTAAACATATGATGGACCCACAAGAGAAATCCTAAAAAGCCAGTGGACATGACTCATACTATTCCCAAATAGCTGAAAGACACTTTTTGTCCTAAATAGTATGTAATGATATGTGAGGTTATAACAAACCCTGGTAGGCCATGAATACAGACTTCAGGGTGACCAAAGAATCAAAATAGGTGTTGGTATAGGATTCGGTCTCCTCCTGCAGGGTCAAAGAAAGTAGTGTTTAGATTTCTATTTCTTAACAGTATGGCAATTCTGGCTGCTCGGACTGAGAGTGGTAATTACAGTAATATGGCTATAGTTGGGGAAGATTAAACAAATAATGGTGTTTAGTATTGGGATATGACTGCTGGTTTTGTATTAAAGACTATAGTCATAAAAGTAATAGCACCAAGAATTGAAGAGACACCTTTTCAATGTAAGGAGAAAGTGGTTAGGTCGACAGAGGCTCCTGCGTGGGCCAGATTGCAGGCAAGAGCTGAATATACGGTTCCACTTGTACCAGAACCAGCTTCTACTATTGGTGATATGAGTAGGAGTAAGAATGATGGGGGTAGTAGTCAAAAGTTTACATGATTTATTTGGGGAAATGCTCCCTCCAGGTGTCCCAGTTATTAGTGGCCCAAGTCAGTTTTCAAACCCTGCAATCATAATGGGTGCATCTATAAAGAAAATTATTACAAGTGCAGGGACTGTTATGACTACCTTACAGATTTGGGCATCTCCAAGTAGTGCTCCAGGTTAGCATAGCTCAGCCAGGATTAATATACTTAAGGTGCTGCCTGCTATTCCAGCTCAAGCACCAAATAGTAAATATAAAATGCTGATATCTTTGTGATTTGTTGAAAATAATCAGCAGTGTATGAACAGAGGTACAATGACTGAGCTAGTATTAGCCTGTAAATCTAAAGACAGAGATTGAGCCCTCTTTCTGGCTAACCCTTTGGTGAATCAACAAACTGAATTGTAAATTCAGAGAAGCGGCTTCAATTCTGCCGGTGATATTCCTGCCTTTTGTTTTTTCTTTCTCAAAGGCAGGAGAAGCAGATTGAAGCCAGGTGACTAGAGGATTTGAATGTTAACTAAAATTTCCTGGGGTTAAAACTCATCAATCTCGTAAGGATTTGGCTTAATTACAATGTTTGCTTTGCATTCAATTGATATAGGATAAAGTTTAGCAATCTTTATTTTATTTTTAGGAATTAAGTAAATTGTACTTGTTTAGGGTTTTGAAAGCTCTTGGTCTAAACTAACCTAAATTCCTAGTCCAGCATGGGTAGTAATCGTGTGGCTATTATGATTGGTAATGATAGGAAGGTTATTTCTTTGTATGTTCAAATTGTTTTATTTTTGTGTTGTTTATTGAAGGGAATATAGTTAGTGATATGGAGTATGTTAGCTGCAAGTAGAAATATATGCTGAGTACTGCTATGATGGCTATTAGTGTTGGTATAATGATGTTATCATTTTTGTTATCTCTTGGATAATTATTCATTTGGGTAAGAACCCTGATGGTGATGGGTGATGTCCTAATGATACTATAATGGTGAGGAAAACGATTGTGATGGGAGGTGTTTTATCTCACGCGCGTGATAATGATACTCTTGTAGTACATGATCTGGGCATAAATAATAAGAAGAGAGTGTTGTGATGATATAAATTAGTATGTTTAGGATTGTTATAATCTGAATATACATTATAATAGCTGTTATTCATCCTATATGGGCAATTGATGAGGAGGGTGTAATTTTTTCCAGGTGAGTATGGCTAAGTCTGCCTCAGCCTCCAGCTATGACTTATAATACCACTATGATTAATAGTATATTTAGGTTGATGGATGGTGACATGTGGTATAAAACTGATAGAGGTGCAATTTTGTAAGGCTGATAGCATCAAGCCTGCTGTTCATGGGATGCCTTGTGTGACTTCAGGCACTCAGAAGTGAAATGGGGAAAGCCCTACTTTTGTCACAAGGGTGATTGTCATGAGGGTGGATGCTGCTGGATTAAAGATTTTTGTAATTCATTGTGTTCTTTGACCAGAGTATATTAGATTAATGATAATAGCCATTATAAGTAGTATTGATGTGGTGGATTGTTTTAGAAGATATTTGTTGGATTCTTCTGTAGCTTATGGGTTCATATTTTTTATTAGAATGGGGATACCATTACCAGTGTGAGCTTGTTATACAATTATATTTCCTGAGATAATGGTCAGTAGAATGATAGTAAAAACAATGAGAGTTTATTAGTACAGGAAGGATATACGACAACATTTTGGGGGGTATGGGCCTGAAGCTTACTTAGAGAACCTTATTATATAGCATGTGGTGTAATGTGGTAGCATGGGGAATGTAAAATTCTTAGGAAGAATTCAATTCCAGGAATAAGAGCATTGAAACCTCTATGATTTACTGTATCAAAGTCACTCTTTTGTCAGACATATTTCTTAAGGTTGTGGTGGGTTGCCTGGTATGATGACAGGTAGTGAAAGCTCTCATATACACAGGGCTAATGTTAGTAGTAAAAAAATTTTTTATAAGAGATGTATATGTTGATCATATCAAAATTGTGGGTAGGATGCCTTTATTCATAGAAAGGAGATTGTTAGATGTGTTTTAATGATGACTTGGGCTGTATCTAATTCTGGCACGTAGGAATTGTCGAATGCTCCTAAACATAGATTGTTGTGGAAATGTTTATTATAAGGAAATTGACATATTCTCTAGGAAGGATGGGGTGAATGAGCCTGCTACATTTTCTCCATTGAAGCCAAATACAGGTTTTGATTCTACTTCTGTTAGATCAAGTGGGGCTTCATTGGATTTCTGCTACTGCAGAGATAATCAAATTCTGGGTAGCGGTCAGGAGAAAATTAGTCATAGGTGTTCTTGTGTAATAATTACTGTTGAAAGTGTAAATTATCCATTTATCAGTAGGACTGAGAATAGAATAACTGCTAACGTTTCTTCATATGAGATTGTCTGTGCTGCTGTCCGTGGAGCTCCAATGAGTGAGTATTTTGAACGTGAAGCCCATCCAGATGAGGGGATGGAATAAACGGCTAGGCTTGTTATGGCTAATGTAACTAGTAGGCCTACATTTATATTAATTAGTGGAACAGATATGGGAAGAGGAATTCATGTTGTGTGAGCCAGGGTTAAGGCTAGCATTGGGGCAATAATATATAAATTGATGATGTTGATGGTCATAGTGGTCCTTTAATAAATAATTTGAATGCCTCAGCAATGGGTTGTAATAATCCATAGGGGCTGATGATTTTTGGCCCTTTCTGGATTTGTATATAGCCTAGGATTTTCCATTTAGTTAATATGAGGAATGCTATGGTGAATTAAATTGGGTAATTTATGAAAGAATGTTGATTATAAATACATTCTTAGGAAGAGGACTTGAGCCACTGTAGATAAAGGTTTCAGTTTTACATAATTACTGGGCTCTGCCACCGTAACAAACCCTGTTCTACAGTAGGGTATGTATCAATTAATTGAATGTAGATTATATCATCATTTAGTTTGAAGACATTTTGTAAAGTAAGCCGTATTTCTCTTGTCCTTTCATACTGGGAGAAATCTGTAATAGACAGAAACCAACCAGGATGACTCCAGTCTGAACTCAGATCACATGGGACTTTAATCGTTGAACAAACAGACCATTAATAGCAGTTATACCATTGAAATGTCCTGATCCAGCATGAAGGTCATAAACCGTATTGTCGATATGAACTCAAGAATACAATTACACTGTTATCCCGAGTATAACTTGTTCCGTTGATCAGTGTTTTAGAACAACAGGTGATAAAGCATTTTGACTAGCTGGTCTAAATTTTAATGACTCTGAGGTGGTTTTATTCTCCAAAAAATAAATGGTGCACGGGCTCAAGGCGCACTGGCTTCAGTAGTTGTGGCACGCAGGCTCAGTAGTTGTGGTCCACTGGTTTAGTTGCTCCATGGCACATGGGGTCTTCCCGGACCAGGGATCGAACCCGTGTCCCCTGCATTGGCAGGCAAATTCTTAACCACTGCATCACCAGGGAAGTCCCAGAATCACACTCTCCCTTTTAATATACCTTAAGCCCAAAGAATCCATGGAAAATTGTTACAGAAAACAAGACAATAAAATATTGTAAGGACTGTAACAGAAGCATATAGTACACAGTTTATATAGACACATCCCAAGCAGTTACAAAGTATATTAAAAGGAAGGTTGCAATTTTATTATTATTTTATTATTTATTTATTTTTTGAGGTACGTGGGCCTCTCGCTGCTGTGACCTTTCCCGCTGCAGAGCACAGGCTCCGGACGCACAGGCCCAGCGGCCACGGCCCATGGGCCCAGCCGCTCCAAGGCATGTGGGATCCTCCCGGACCGGGGCAAGAACCCATGTCCCCTGCATCGTCAGGCGGACTCCCAACCACTGTGCCACCAGGGAAGCCCCGGAGGCTGCGATTTTAAAAGAATAAGATAAAATATACCCACAAATTCCCAATTTTTCCTGAAAAGTTGTAATCTGAAACCCTATTGTAGGAAACAGAAGATTCCAGGAGACATTCTACAAATGAAGGACTCTAAACCCTGGGGGTGGATAAGGAATTCTGGAAGGAAGGTATCCTCACCCAAGGAGAGCAGGTTCCTATAGTTCTCTAACATCATATCCCTGTACAGTTCCCATTGAACTTGGCTCAGGCATTCCCACTCCTCTTGAGAGAAATCTATGGCCACATCCTGGAATGTCACCTGTCCCTGAAATTAAAAGTACACATGCCATGTGGCCACGGGAAGAGTTCATAATGTGACCCAAGAAGAAAACAGCAAGAGAACTGGTTTTAATTTAGAAGAGTGTCTTGAATTATCCACTTATGTATATACATATATTATTTTCACAAAGTAACATTCTCTACCTTATTTCTAACTATAAGAAAAGAGTATGGCATGTGATCCACAAAACCAGTATAGAGACTATACTTATCTGGAAAAGAAATGATAAAATGATGGTTTCAACACAGGTATATGCATTTTTGAGTGTTTTATTTATATCAAACTGGTTAAAATGTGTGTAGTTTTCAGACAGAAAAGACATGTTGAGGTAGAAATGTACCTTTCAACTATTCATGGGTACACAAGTACACTGGGGAGATTGTCAAAGTGCAGATTCTGATTCACTAGTTCTGGTGGGCCCGAATTCCATTTTTTTTAACAAGCTCATTTTTAACTAGTGATGCCACAGTCTCTGATTCGTTAACCACAATTGTGAATAGTAGAGAGATAATAAGGAAAGGTAAAAATTCATATTTAACTTTGAACAAAGTGTTTTATGGATTTTACACGTTTAATAGTAAGCACAACAGCAACAATCATTTGTGAATATTTACTGTAGACTGTGTGTTTATCTTTTCTAACGTTTTTGTGTAGGATTACAGAAAAAAGGCCTGGGCTGCGGCCACAGTGGGCGGGGCCCCCAGGCCGGGCCGCCTCTCCAGGACCCCCGACGGGGCCCTGCGCTCCTGGCGGCTTCCTCCCCCGACGCCCCCCTCCCTCCCGGGAGGCCGCGGGGCAGAGCGGTCCCACCCCCTGCGCCCAGAACGGAGCCCGCGTTTCCGCAGAGCTGGAACTCCCGCTCGGGGTCCCTTCCCTCCGCCGTCACGGAACTGCCCCGGAGCCCGAGGGGAGGGCGGCCTCACTGAGGCTGCAGGCTCTGGAGGGGCCCCGGCGGCCGAAGCCGCGACAGTCGGGTCGTGGGCGCCGACCCTCCGCCTGGTCCGGTGCCTGGGCGGCAGCGCAAGACCAGCTTCCGAGGGGCAGGGGTTCGCCGCCACCCGCTGCTGCTGTGTAGAAAGAGCGGCCCCCAGCGTCTGGTCCGGGGAACTTCAGTCCCTCCTCTCGCCCCTGCCCTTGGCCTGGCGCGCCGAACCTCCGCCTGGTCCGGTGCCCGGGCGGCAGCGCAAGACCAGCTTCTGAGGGGCAGGGGTTCGCTGCCACCCGCCGCTGCTGTGTAGAAAGAGCGGCCCCCAGCGTCTGGTCCCGGGGAACTTCGGTCCCTCCTCTCGCCCCTGCCCTCGGCCTGGCTCGCGGGGCCTGGGGGGCGTGGGGAGGGGTTCGGCCTGAGCGTCCTGAGGGGAAACGGGGCAAGGGAGGCGCAGGGTCCGGCTGCAGCGTCAGCGCCCCTCCTCCCGACTGCGGGGAAAGCGGCTGAAAACTCCTCCCGAGGCTCGCAGGCCCCGTATTCAGCCGAGTCCCTCTGCGCTCCTTCCTCCCTGAGCTAAAGTACCCGGGGGGAGGGGACAGGGCAGGGGACTGGCGCAGGCAATGGGGAGCATCAAAAGGTGATTGTTGACTAAGGAAAACCAGCTCTCCCAACGTGAGGAATGTAGCGCTTTTCTTTGTATGCGAAGATGCCAGAGTCTGGGCTCACTGAAATCCTTCCTTTCATAAGCACCTCAGCTCTCTGGGGCCTGCATTCTGTATTTGCATATCCTGAGTTCCTCAGGGCCCGAGGCTCACACCGGAGGGCTGCAAGTGCTGATGACTGTGACATCCTTTGTTTACTGAGATGGCAAGAAATATTCCATTTCTCACAGGCTCAAGGGGCAGACAGTGAAAAAGAGTCGGAGAATCTCACTCAGCATCATCACCCCACAAGCAGGCTAGGAAGCTGAGGCTCCGAGAAGCCAAGTAATCCAGCCGGAAGCACAGACGTGGGACCACGGAGTGGGGTCTGCACCCACCGCCCATCCAGGGGGACTGCCCACTCGCCGCAGCTTCCACACCTGTTGCCTT
>NW_006793664.1:23781-50810 GCF_000442215.2 Lipotes vexillifer | reverse complement strand
CCCCCCCTCCCGGGACCAGCTCACAGAGCCTCCTCTTGGGGGGATTCACTTACCTTCTTCTAACAGGATCCGTCTCACTGTCCTGTTTTTTGGGATCATCCGGAAGACTTGTCACCCTGAAGCAGGTTCAGCCTCACGTCACCAGGGCAGCTTTCCTGGATCACACTCACCACCTGCACGTCCACCTCTCACCTCAGACCCAGAAGGACCCCCTCGGCCCCAAGCCCCATGGCTCTGTCTGGGCTCCCACCCCCTCCTGCCTGGTCCGTCCCTTTCATGTCCCCTGCAGGGTCACCAGGAGCTCCCACCTGCCCCAGGTAGGCTGCCTGCTCTGTCCTGGGGAGGCCTCCGTGGTGTCAGGTGGAAGACACAAGAGGTACCTATGGGGTCTCCCTCACGCAGCACAGTAGCCAGCACCCGCCTATTGACCTCATCACTCTAGATGGACGGGGGTTCAAGGGGTCCGTGGCATCTCCTGGTTCTCATTTCATCCCAGCACTCCCACAGGGAAGTTGCTAAGTAACTCTGTGCTGGCTGCACAGAGAGGACGCTCATACATATGCCCCCCTCCCAGCACACGGGGCTCTCGTGGTCAGGCCCCTTGCAGGATATGGAGCTCACCTGAGCAGGTGCCCAGCAGCCCCCTGGCTCTCGTGGTGAGGCCCCTCCCAGCAATATGGAGCTCACCTGAGCAGGTACCCAGCAGCCCACCGGGCTCTCATGGTCAGGCCCGTCCCAGCATATGGAGCTCACCTGGGCCGACACCCAGCAGCCCATGGGGCTCTCGTGGTCAGGCCCCTCCCAGGGTATGGAGGTCACCTGGGCAGGCACCCAGCAAGGCTGGGCACACAGGAACCGTGCACGTAGCCCTCATTGCAGAGCACCCCCAGCCCACCTGTTGGTCAGAGCTGATACAAAGCACCTCAGAGCAGGACCTGAACTAACAAACAGCAGCTCCTGGACAGGTCTGTGATCCTGGGCTTCACTCTGTGCGGCCTTCCTCTACTGGGTCTTCCAGAGGCTTCCACTGCAGCCGGGGCACCAGGCCTCTGTCTCCACCCACCACCCCTCCTCTCCCTGACTCCTGGGTTCCTCTCATTAGGAGAGGGTCTTCTTGAAGTTGTCTCCCACTCATGGACCAGACGAAATGTTGAGAAAACAAGCAGAGTTGCAGCCCCGTGTCTATCCTGACCCTCAGGACCCAACACCTGTTCCTTGGACCTGGCTGGTGCAGCAAGGCCCATTTTCTGCAACTCTGAGTCCCTGATGTGCAAGGATTGGCTGACCTGGGCAGCCTGACCTGGCTGGCCAGCCCTCCCCAGGTGTGCCTGGGTTGAGGTCAATATAAACACTGCTCCAGGCAGCAAGAGCCCCTGCAGCTGTGCCTGACGCCATATTCTCTGCCCCGTCAGCAGTCTCGGGGCCGGGCTGGTAGGTGGGAGTGAGGGGCCACGGCTCTGTGGGTGGCCCGGTGTGAGTGGAGCTCTGCTGGACTTTCTGCAGGAGTTGCCGGGCTGCCACCTGCTAAAGAAGAGGATGTGTCACCCATACCTGCAGCTGGAATTTCTCCCCGGGCAGAGGTGAGGAAAGAAAAAAGCAGTGGGGGCCAGGACAGGAGGGGTAACTCAGGTAGGGAAATGGAAAGCTTCCAGAAGAGCACCCGGGGCCAGGGCCATCCTGGCTGGCCTGCAGGCACCAACTCGGCCTGCGTGCTGTGGCTGGTGTGCCTCCACGGCCCTTCCTCTAGGCTTTCAAGTCCTTGCACACATTCAGGTGTTTTACCTGGGAAGGGTGGGAAAAGTTCAGCAGAAGCTGGCCTGGGGCTCAGCTCACGTCTACTCAGAGACGCCTCGGCACGGTCCCCCAGCTTTGCAATGAGGACGCTCCTTGCGGGGGGGCTGCTGGCTGCATGGGAGACGATTCCCCACCTCTGACCAACTTCAGAATTGTTTACCGCTGAAGCAAGTGTTATGATAGGGTTTTCATCTGTGTAACTAGTGGGTTCTTAATTAGCAACATGAAGGGTGACATCAGAGGTCCTGATTCAGGATGGAAATACTTATCCCCAACAGGTACAGGCGTAAAAACCTGGGGACGCCGTGTGCAGCCGGCACCCTTAGGGATGGGCTTCCGACTGACCCCTCAATATTCTGGTGTCCAGCCACTGCTTTAGGATTTCTGGGGCCCAGGGCTGACTCTAAGGGTTCTGCAATCCAGCCTCTGTCAGCCTTTAATGAGACCCGCACTTCCAGGATCCTACAGAGTAGGGTCTGTGTGACCGTTCTGTGGCTTCTGTAACAAATGACCACAAGTTGGGTGGTTTAAAACAACAGAAATTCATTCTCCCCAAGTCCTGGAGACCAGACATCTGAGATCAAGGTGTTGCAGGACGGAAGTCTCTCCACAGGCTCCAGGATAGGGTTCTTCCCGCCTTTTCCAGCTTCTGGGGGCTTCAGGCGTCCCCAGGCTTAAGGCTTCATCCCTACCATCTCTGCCTCTGTCTTCATGTGGCTTCTCCTCTATGTCTGTGTTTCTCCTCTTTTGTCTCTCATAAGGACTCTCTCAATTGGATTGAGGGCCACCCTAACCCAAGATGACCTCACCTCTAGATCTTTACATATACAAAGACCCTTTTCCCAGATATGGTCCTGTTCACGTGTTCTGGGGGGGGCCACATCTTTTGGGACCAGCATTCAACCCATTACCTCTGTATAAAATAACCCTGATTTTAGGAGATTACCAAGGTCCCATATAGACGGGCACAGACAGCAGCCATGTGGGTGAGGGTCTGGGGAGAATGAGGACCCTGAAATCACCTGGAAAGGATGAAGTCCTGGCTGCATTAGGTGAGCTCTTCCACCACGGGGCCTGTAGAAACAGCCACTCCACTCCGTCCGTGGAAGGGGACCCAGTGCCGAGTCCAGAAATGGTTATGTTGCAAAGCTGGCTCTTCTGGGATTTCATCATCAATAGCATCATGTAACCAGTAACTACGGGCTTGGAGGAGTCACTCTCTGGCACGTGATGACAGCACTGTCACTTTAGGCTCATCCAGCCTAGAATAGGAATATTTGAAGAGTTTGGGAGATTGTGAAGCTTGGTTGTCAAGGAAACTGAGCAGGTTTGTCAAGGAAACTTCTCCCTTACACTGAAGGCAGGGCTGGGAGAGCTGAACTCCAGGGATCTTTTAAAGTGGCTGCTCTGAAGCACCATCACCTGAGAGGTGGTCTCAGCGTGAGCTGGGGTTTGTGAAAAGTGTGATGAGATTAAGCCTGACTTTCCATGACAGCTGGGGAGGGCTTTGTAAAGCACCTTGGCTTTTAAGGCAAAGTTTGTTGCTGGAACAAAGTGTCTCCCAAAACTGGGCTGAAGCTCAAGATGTCTCTGTCCCCTTCTTGTGAGAGTCCAGGGCAGGTGGGTGTCAGGTCCCGGGCTCTGTCCCCCTTGTTTCTTCTCCTTGCTTCCAGGTGAGGGCTCCAACCAGCAGGGTGGGGTGACCAGCTGGGCTCCATGCCCTCCATCCTAGGATGCAGGCTGGCCAAGGCCCTCACCACCTCCACCCCTTCCCCTTGGTAACACGAGAAACTGCGCCCCAGCTGTAAGGGGTGGGAAGGCTGGGAGGTGCAGGGTAGCCATGAACAGGCAAAAGGGAAATGATTTCTGACGGGCAGCTGCACGGCTCTGCTGTGAGGGTCACCTGGACGCTAGCACACAGACTCTGGGTCCTATGAAGCTTCGATGCTTTGTGGTTCTGGAAATCCTATAGGAGACGGTCCACAGCAGGTGAAGCTAATGACCTCAGTGGAGTTGGTGAAGCCAAAGATCTGCAGTTGAGACTGAAGGTGCCGATGTACATACAGGATGAAACCATCTCGCGTGAATGGACTTCAGGCACGTTTAACATGAATGCAGTCATGTTAATGCCTAGCATTTTCTATCTTGTGCCTCCCATCAGGGACCCCCTCCTCAGTTCCTGGGGCTCCTGTAACTCACGTACAGGGGGATGGAGAGTGGGCTCTGTCCAGTGTGAGCCCTGAGTTACCCTGCATGTGAGTCTGCTCAGGACCGCTGTAACAAATATCACAGACTGGGCAGCTTGAATAACAGACCTAACTCCCAGTCCTGGATGCTGTCTGAGATCAAGGTGCCTACAGGCTGGCTTCTCCTGAGGCCTCTCCTTGGTGCTTAGACAGCCATCTTCTCCCCAGGTCCTCACATGGTCTCCCCCTGTGCCTATCTGTGTCCTAATCTCTTCTTGTAGGACATCAATCCTATTGGATTAGGATCCACCCTTAGTGACCTCATTTTTACCTTAATCACCTCTTTAAAAATCCCATCTCCAAATATAGCCACATCCTGGGGTCCTGGGGGTTAGGGATTCAGCATGTGAATTTGGGGGGACATGACTGAACTCACACCATCCTGCTTAGGAGCTAACATGTGCCTCGGTCCTTCCTTCCCTCCAGTCACACGAGGTGATGTAATGGCTCAAGGAGAGGCCACTCGTGCAGAGTTTGTGTCCCAGCTGGGGAACCCTCCTCTGCTCTCTTTGATCAGGCCATGGCAGCGCCTGCCCGTCCTGAGGTGAGCAGTTCTGGGGTTTCCTGCCGTGTCTCCTGGCCTGCTGACGTGCTCATTGTCAGGGAACCCAGGAGCCAGCAGCCTAGTGGGGATGCCGGGGACTCTCAGGGCCTTGGCAGATGTCTCTCCTGGCAGATACCCTAGTGAAAGTGGGGAAACATTTGGGGGACTATAGGTGGGAGAGAGTCACAGTCTCGTTTGTGCTTCAGAAAGACCACGTTGGGGTGGGATGTGAGACGCACCATGCGGGCAGGGAGTTTTGTCAGGCCTGATGGAGGAACCAGGCACAAATCGGGCTTGGGCCAGGGCTGTGGTCGTAGAGGGAATTAGTGTGGGAACTGGCCACAGGCTGTTGTCGAAATATCGGCTTCCCTGTGCGCCGAGGCCGAACAGAAATATGGAGACAGGGATTTTGGAGGAAGAGAGAGATGGCTTTATTTTTCTGCCAGGCAGCAGGGAAGACATAGCCAGCTAGAACCTCAAGAACTGGGCACCCCTCCTTGAGAATCAGGGAAGATTTTATATGTGGGGCTCTCGCAGTCGGGGGTATAGGATGAGGATCAAAGTAGTGAAGGTCTTGCATTCCTCCTTTCCTTTGCATTATTTCAAAACAGTCATAGTTGGCGTCAGGCTGCCCGGCAATTGGGCTCCCGCAGTCTGGTAATTGCGTCTGTTTGCCTCTGGTTTATCAGCCGGTGACCTTGTTTCTGAAATGAAAAACTATAGGGGGTGATTTGTTATGAGGGGCATATAGAATGTAAGTGCTGGACATAATAAGGTTAGGGAGTGAGAGGCAGGGGATGTAACTCACACAGAGTTAGGGGTGATGGGTGCCAAAGGTAAATTATATAGTGTCAGGGAGTGATGTTAGCTTTGTAAAGTACAAATCTAGTTACTACAAATGAGTAATAGAGTTCATCACTCCTTGTTTTACTTTTTCAGGCCAGGTTATGTTTCTTCTCTAGCCTGTTCGCTGTTCCCTTTGTTTTCCTTGTTCTCAGGGGAGGGAAAACTTCATTTCTATTTTTGCTGCAACAAGACTCTGGAGGAGCAGATGACAGTCACTGGGGCACAAGGAGGGTGGGAGCCTGGGAGACCCCAGTGTTACCGAACAAAACGTGGGTCCACTTGCCCGAGTGAAGTAAAGCCAGTCTACTGACACCGGGTGTGGTGGAGGAAAGTGCAGCTTTAATTGTACAAGTGCCAATACAAGGAGGCCAGGTGGCCTGTGCTCTAAAACCCCAAACTCCCTGAAGGATTTCAGCAAAGCAATTTTAAAGGCCAAGTGAAGGAGCGGGGTCGCAGGGTATGTGATCAGCTGGTGCACAATTGTCTGGTTGATGGTGAGGTAACAGGCGGTTAACATTATAAATTCTTAGGCACTAGAAGCTCTGGGGCTACCTGTTCATGATCATCAAGTAGTTAATTTCTTCCACTGGGTGGTGGAGGCAGCGTGCATCAGATACTGTTATCCAGGTGCTTCAGAGAGGACCTACAGCAGAGGATATGGGGGAGGGGTCCTGGGAAGGCCCCGTAGGGTCCTGCTCGGTTATACCCGGTGCCTGGGCTCAGCAACCTGGGAAGGTGGGGCTGCTCCTGGGTGTGGGGAGCTGCGGGATCCCAGTCCTCTGAGGGGCCTGTTAGCCCCCAAGGGAGACGGGGATACAGTGGCTGGACAGAGGCGTCTGGCCTGGGAGAGGAGTCCAGGCTGGGAATGTCACTGGAATCATCGCAGGGAGGGAGAGGAAAGGCAAATTGGGGGCATGGAGGTCACAGCAGATTACGTGCAGGTGACTGCGGTCCTGTTGGAAGCAACTCAGAGCCAGAAAGGAGTGGCCGTCAGGGGCTCAGCTCCATTCTCTTGTTCCTTTGTAAAACCGCTGTGTCAGAGTTTGAGACACCGCCAGGAGATGTCTGGGCCCAGTGCTGCCATGGCTTCATCAAAGGGCCCAGGGGGAACAGAGAACCACTGCAGGCCCCGCCCATGTCCTCAATGGGAATGAATCCCATCGGGGCTCCTGGGCTCACAGACTTGAGGGAACCTCTGTCCTCAGGACTGGTCTTCCTCCTTCTCACCTGCTGGTCAGAGGCCCAGGAACCCCCAACCTGGCTTCACCCCCCGGGCCTGGATTCAGAGGCCCAGGAAGCCCCAACCTGGCTCCACCCCCAGGGGCTGGAGTCAGAGGCCCAGGAACCCCCAACCTGGCTTCACCCCCCGGGCCTGGATTCAGAGGCCCAGGAACCCCCAACCTGGCTCCACCCCCAGGGCCTGGATTCAGAGGCCCAGCAACCCCCATCCTGGCTTCACCCCCAGGGCCTGGATTCTGGCACAGCTTAGGGGTAAGCAAGACCCTCATGCTCCTTTATCTGCCTGGGGGTGAGAATGTCTTAAATGCTGCAATTGACTGATTATGGAGGGCTGAGTGTTTCCAGCAGGTATGGGTGGAAAGATGGGGTGTGAGGTTCCTATGTCTGCAGGGTCTTCCCAGCATGAAGATCTGTGTGTTTCCCCCGGCCAGTCAACATCCTCCCAGGAAGCCCAGATCCAGGATTACGAGGGCAGAGGCTCTCCCCTTCCTTACTTGTAACTTCCCACTCCCACAGCAAGGCTGTGGCTGGCTCCCACCATCTGCCGTTTATCTGCATTGCTCCTTTCCAGGTTCCATGTGCAGAGGTTTCAGAATTGTTAGCTACTACACCCTGGAAAGAACTTCGTAAAATAAAGCGCACTGTTTATATACAGTCCATTTTGCCTTTAGTCTACAGATTCCATTCATTTCCAAAGGTGACTTAGGTCAGCACCTTTTATCCCATCCCCTACAGTGAGTTGTTTCCATATATTTCTAATACAGTTAGATTCTGTCACATTATGTATTCCATCCTGCAACACTCCTCCATCCTAAATAACTAAATTTGAATAGATTATGATTGGCCCCTTGGGCTATGCACATCTGTGGGCTTAGATGAATGCATAGTGACACGTATCCACCCTAGAGTATCACAGGGACTGCTTCAAACCCCCCACCCCATGATCTGCTTATCATCTACGTAGCTTTGCCTTTCCCGGAATGTCATCAATGGGGTCATACTGCGTGCAGCCTCTGCAGACTGGATTCTTTCATTTAGCGGTATATACTGAAGATTTATCCATGTCTTTCCGTAGGTTGGTGGTGCATTCCTTTCTGCTAACTAGTATTCCACTGCATGTGGATGGGAGGAAAAACAATTTTCCCTCTACTTTTCTAGGGTCTTGGTTGAGGCCCCCCTGCCTCTGTAATAAAAGACAGATTACCAGGAGAAAAGCAGAAGTTTAATAACGTGTATACCTTCTGAATGCAGGGGGGATACCACGGAAAACTGAGTCACTCCCTGAAATGACCAAAACCATCCCCTTAAATACCGTCTTCAGCTAAAAACAGAAGAAAGATGCTGGGGAAGGGGGGAAGACCAGTTATGGCAGGTTATTGTGCAAAGCACAGTAAACAAGGGTATGATTGCACATTTAAGTCAGGACTTCTCCATTGAAAAGAGTTACTTAAGATTTAATTATCCTTCTATTTTTGGTGCAAAGAGGGACATACCCTTATAAATGGAGATTTCTCTATTGTAAATGTCCTTCATAAAACGGCAATCTCAGTTTTCTGAGATTTTTTAAAAAAATAAATTATTTTATTTTTGGCTACATTGGGTCTTCTTTGCTGCGCGCAGGCTTTTCTCTGGTTGTGGTGAGCAGGGGCTACTCTTCATTGCAGTGCGTGGGCTTCTCATTGTGGTGGCTTTTCTTGTCGCAGAGCACAGGCTCTAGGTGTGCAGGCTTCAGTAGTAGTGGCACATGGGCTCAGTAGTTGTGGCTCGCGGGCTCTAGAGCACAGGCTCAGTAGTTGTGATGCACAGGCTTAGTTGCTCTGCGGCATGTGAGATCTTCCCGGACCAGGGCTCGAACCCGTGTTCCCTGCATTGGCAGGCGGACTCTTAACCACTGAGCCACCAGGGAAGCCCCCCCGCCCCCTTTTTTTTTAAAGCAGACCAATAATCCTATGCCAGAGAGACATTTTGGGGTGGTATATTCTCGCCTTGACATGGATGTACCCCAATTTGCATATGCATTCATCTTTTGAAGGATATCCTGATTTCTTCAAGTTTTTAGCAATTATGAAAGTGCTGCTGTGAGTAATTGCATCCTTGTTTGCATTTGGACATAGATTTTCAAAGCAGTTGCCTAAATACTGTAAGCATGATTGTTGGATCCCAACATGAGACTTGTTTACCTTTGGAAAAAACTGCCATATTGTCTTACAAAGTGGCTGCACATGCATTCCCCCAGCTATGAAGGAGAGCTCCTTTTGTTCCTCGCCCTCTAGCAATGGGTATTGTCATATTTTTGGAGCTTAGCAGTCCTAATAGGTGTGCTGTGATATCTCATGATTTTAAATTGTAGTTCCCTAATGGTATATGATGTTGAGCTTGTTTCTGTATGACTTTTACTATCCGTATATCTTTTTTGGCGGGATGTCTGTTCAGATCATGCTGTTCATGTTCATGCCGAGAGGAGCCCTGTCTCCTCAGGACCAGCTGGGGCTTTGGCTTCTGGAACACGCGGGGCTGAGTCCACACTGATGGCCGGGCTTTGGGACAACCCGGGGTCGAGTCCACACTAACAGAAGCCGGGTCTCCTCAGGACCCGCTGGGCCTTCAGCTTGGGGACACTGTGGGGTCCATTTCATGCTGACAGGAGCCTGGTCTCCTCAGGACCTGCCGGGAGGTGATGCCGCTGAGGGAGAAGCTGAGGAAAAGTGGGCAGAAGCTTCCTGTGCGTGGCTGACCGCTGAGGGGGTCTGTTTTCAGAGGACCCAGGAGAGGAAGGGCTTGATGTGGAAAACTGGGTTTTTGGCCCCTTTTGTGTGTGGTGTAGACAGAGTGTAGTGTTGTTCTTTGGCGTGTGGCGTCCGGTTTTCCCAGCACCGTTTATTGAGGGGACTGTCCTTTCCCTGGTGTATGTTCTTGGCTCCTTTCTTGTGAATTAACTGATCACATACTTGTAGGTTGATTCCTGGGCTCTCTGCTCTGGTCCGCATGCCTGTTTTTGTGCCAGTCCCACACTGTTTTGGGACTGGAGCTTCGTAATGAAGTGTGAAGTCAGGGAGGGAGACGCCTCCAGCCCGTTCTCCTTCCTCAGGGTCGCTTTGGCTCTTCTGGGTCCTTTGTGGTTCCACACACATCTTAAGATTGTTTGTTCTGTTTCTATGGAAAATGTCATTGGACTTTTGGTAGGGATTGCATTGAATGTGTACATTAATTTGGCTAAAATGCATATTTTTTTTAATTAAAAAAAAATTTTGGGCCACACCATGTGGCATGCAGGATGTGGGATCTTAGGTCCCAAACCAGGGATGGAACCTGCACCCCTTGCGGTGGGAGTGCAGAGTCCCAACCCCTGGGCCGCCAGGGAAGTCCCACCTTAGAATGCATATTTTCACAATATTCTTTTTACCCATGAGCACCGTGTATCTTTCCATTTATTTTTGTTCAGTTTCCTTTATCAGTGCCTTCCAGTTTTCAGTGTGCAGGTCCTTCACGTCCTTGGTTAAATTTACTCCTAGTTATCATTTTGGATGCAATTGTAAGTGGGATTTTTAAAAAAATTCTTTTTCTGATGGTTCATTATCAGTGTATAGAATCACAAATGATTTTTGTGCATTGATTTTTCTTTTTTTTTGTATCCTGCAGCTGTAGTGAATTCATTTTTTAGTTGTAACAGTTTTTTGGTGGTTGAATGTGGAAAACTAGAATTCAGAAATCCCACTGTTTCAACTACATCCAGGTCATCCACAGCACCCAAGACATGTGGCTCCCTATATAATCTTCCCACGGTTCCTCTTGTGTGTGGACTCTTACAAGGGTGATTAGCATCACCACTGTGGGTGAACTGAATCTGGGTAGGGCTTGGCCTCTATAACAAAATTTGATGTCTGTATTTCTGGCTTGGTATGACATGGTTTTTTTTTTTTTTTTTTATATATATATATATATATATATATGAAATATTTCAAGAATATTAAATTATTAAAATGCACATTGATTTATATCTTTTAAAATTATCTAGGGCCCAGCTGCTCTGTGGCATGTGGGATCTTCCCGGACTGGGGCACGAACCCGCATCCCCTGCATCGGCAGGCGGACTCCCAGCCACTGCGCCACCAGGGAAGCCCAACATGGTTGTTTTGATAAGTACTTTATTTTCTAGTAAATTTCAAGTGTATAAAAAACTTTAAATAGCAGTATAAAGTTTTCCACATTCACAAAATACTCCTGTTTGTTTTACCCTGTGAGAGTGGGAGGGCCACTCTCCCAGGGAACCAGCACATAACCCCAAAATTAGGAATAATGATGGTTTCCACATTATAATCCTATCCACAGACCTGCTTCAACTTTCACCAGCTGCCCCAGCTTTGTGGAAATGTATTTTTCCATTCGAATCCAGTTTTCTTTTCTTGGAACCATCACTGGGGCTTTTCCTCACTTTAAAAACCTTGCTGGATTGAAAGTGTGTGAGATGAGCATGATCTGGGTGGTTTTTCTGTATGGCTTCTTTCACTTAGGATGTTTTCACTGTTTATCCGCATTGTAACATTGATCATTATTTCATTCATTTTTTCCATTGTGATTAAAAACACATAACATTTACCATTTAAACCATTTTTTAAAGCTTTTTTAAAATAATTGTTTTTTATTTTTTGCCTGTGTCAGGTCTTTGTTGCTGTGTGCAGGCTTTCTCTACTTGCGGCGAGCGGGGGCTACTCTTCGTTGCCGCGTGCAGGTTCTCATTGCTGTGGCTTCTCGTTGTGGAGCACGGGTTCTAGGCACACGGGCTTCAGTAGTTGTGGCTTTCAGGCTCTAGAGAGCAGGCTCAGTAGTTGTGGCACACGGGCTTAGTTGCTCCACAGCATACGGGATCTTCCAGGACCAGCGCTTGAACCCGTGTCCCCTGTATTGGTGGGCGGATTCTTAACCACTGTGCCACGAGGGAAGCCCCATTTAAACCATTTTTAATTATACAGTTCCATGGCATTAACTACATTCACATTGTTGTAAAATATCCTCACCATCCATCTCCAGAACTTTATTTTCCCCATGTGAAACCGTAGCCATTAAACACTAACTCACCTCAACCTCTGGCAACCTTATTCTACTTTGTCTTTGAATTTTACTTATCTGGATGCCTCATACTAGTGGGATCATAGAACGTTTGTCCTTTTTGTGTCTGGCTTGTTTCACTTAGCATAATGACTTCAAGTTTCATCCACATTGTAGCATGTGTGAGAATTACCGTAGTTTTAAAGGTTGAATCATATTCCATTGTGTATATACTACACTGTACTTATCCATTCATCTTTTGAAGGATGTGTTGTGTTGCTTCCACGTTTTGGCTATTGTGAATAATGTTGCTATGAATATGGGGTACAAATGTCTGTTCCAGTCCTTGCTTTCTAATATTTTGGGTGTACACCCTGGAGCAGAATCAAGGGATCATACATTTTCCATGTTTTTGAGGAGCCACCATACAGTTTTCCACAGTAGCTGTATAATTTTACTTTATTCCTTTATATGACAGAATAATGCAACTTATGGATCTACTTTATTTTGCTTATCCGTTTACCTGCTGATGGACATTTAAATCTTTTCTACCTTGGGCTCTTGTCAACAGTGCTGCTATGAATAATTGGTGTACAAGTTTTTGTTTGAGCACCTGTTTTCCATTTTTTGGGTATATATCTAGGAGTGGAGCTGTTGAACCACATGGTAATTATATTTTATATTTTTGAGTAAGTGCTAAAGTTTTGTACACATAGACTGCACCATTGTACCTCTCTACAAGTAACTTTTAAGGGTTCCAATTTCTCTACATTGTGGCCAACCTTTGTTATTTTTTGTATTTTAAAATTTATTTTAAAATTTATATTCTAGTGTGTGTGAAGGGGCATCACATTGTGGCTTTAATTTACATTTTCATCATGACTACTGATGTTTGACATCTTTTCATGTCCTTGTTGACCATTTGTATGTCTTGCCTGGAGAGCAGTCCATGCAAGTCATTTGTCTGTTTCAAAAATTTTATTGTTTGTCTTTTTGTTGATGAAGTATAAAAGTCCTGGGTATATTCTAGGTAAAGAGTCTTATCATATATAAAATGTGCCAATATTGTCTTCCATTCTGTGGACTGTCTTTTTACTTTCTCGATAGCCTCTTTTGATGCACAAAGGTTTGTAATTTTGAGGAAATCCAATTTATCTATTTTTTTCTTTTATTTCTTATGCTTTACTGTCAAATCTAAGAAACCATTGCTAAATTCATGGTCAGGAAGATGTAATTCCTTGGTTTATTTGAGAGTTCATTCAGTCATCCCTTGGCGCCCACTAGGCCAGGCTTTAGGCCTGGGGTTGAGTCAGTTGTGAGGGTTCAGTGGTCACGGTTTAGGGTTATGGGTCATTGTTGGAGAGTCACGGTAGAGGGTTGTGGATAAAGGGTCAGGGTCGGGGATTAGAGTTTAGGGGTCGGGGCGAGGGTCTAGGGGTCTGGGGCTAGGGTTGTTAGGGGGTTACGGTTAGAGGTTAGGGTTCTTAGGGTAAAGATTAGAGTTAGGTTTAAGCACAATTGGCCCTCATTGCCCTCCCCTCTCCTTCTCTCTGAAGCCTCCAGAATGGATAGGACTTGCCCAAGGTCAAACAGGAGTCAGGGAGCTGAGGTCAATAACTGTTTTTCTGGCCTCCCTTCCCCTAGTCCTGGGCTCTGAGAGAAGAATGAAATGTCTGTTCTTGTCTCATACTGTTTCTTATCCAACTCACCTTCTGTCAAGGATTGGGGAGGGTGTCAGAAGCCATTAATGGTTTCCTTCTGCCCTCCTACCTGTGATGCTGGCCCTACTCTGCCTGGGCAGCCCCAGGTTCCAGCACAGCCGAGACAGGAGGGCACTCAGTGGACATGTGTGGATTTATACAGGACTGGGTGCAGTGACCTGCTAGCCCCCAGATGCTGCCTTCTTAAGGGCTGGTGGGGTCCTCCTGGCACTGGAGGCATCCTTTGTCCCATCTGAGTGGGCATGAATAGATGATCAAGTCTCAGGCAGGACAGCCCTTGACCTCTGACTATCCAAGCAGGCATCTGTGGTCCTCTAGATTAGTCCAGCCTGGGCGTTGTCAGGCCCTCATGTATAGTTACGGAGCTGACCATGATGCTGGGAAATTCAACAGCTACCTGGGAAGTGTAGACATTCCTTTGAGAAGTTTCAACTACCAACATCCATGTGGTTGAGAAAAAGGCCTCCCCCTCACAGCCTCATAGGCTGCCAAGAGAAGTAATAATCCTCTAAACATTGGAGTGTGTCCCGGACACAGCAACCATACAGCAGACCATGTCCCTGCAATCCTGTGTCTTTTCAGTCATTAGAAACTTTTGACATTCATATTCATTAAGAATCAAAGATATGGGAACAACTGGACCTCCCAGTGGGAGGTTTACACTGACACTGCATTGTCTTGGAGAGCCATACACATCCATGTGGCCTCTGGAAAGCCTGCCAATTATGGGTTCCATGGCATGGAATAATTCTTGAGCCTCCCATTACTTGATTGCACAAGAGTTTCCTTACCACCCTAGCATTTGGTTTCTTCACTTAGTAAAGGAGAGAGAAGAAACTGGAAAAGGAGCAGTATTGTTTTTCAGAGATGGGCAATTAGTATGGCCAGGGAGATGGCATAACTCAAGGGCTCCCACCTCTCAGGGGCAGGAATGAGGTGTGTGTGTCTTCTGAGGGCACATGGGCTGTTCTGGGCCAAACTCTGAGATGTGAGGACCTGATGCCCAAGGAAAGAGACTTGAGTTTACCACCAATGATCCTGACTTTTCATCAAGTGAAAGAACTTCTTGCAGTCTTGGGAGGGACAGTAAGAGCACTGGATGAGTAGCTGCAGCCCCTGACCCTAAGTGAACCCCTTTCTTCCTTTTGTGTCAGATTCTGTGCTGTGCAGTGAGCTGTCATTGACTTAGAATCTGTGGCTTTCTCCCAGCCAGCATCTGTTCTCATGCCCAATTGCCTCATTTTCCTTTGGGAATTACATCTCACCGGCTTCCAGTCCAAACAGTTGCAGAAGGATGACCCCATGTTCCACCCAGCTCGAAGATGGGTTTACAACCCACAACTAGCCAGTCCCATTTTCCATCTTCTGGTGATGGGTCAAGGATGAGAATGCCACCCAAGCCAGATCAAAGGCATTTAAAGCCATGACTTTCTTGGAATCCAAGAAAAGGAGAAACTCTTTCTCAGAAAATGGATGGTGAGTGGTTGTCAGCCTAGAATTGCTGTTGGCTCAAGAGCAGTGAGAGAGCCTGTGCCTGTGAATGGGGTCCCCCAAAGGCACTGAGCGGGACAAAGCTTTGGAGAGAAGCAAGGTCACCCTGAGATTGTGTGAGCCCCTGGACCTGCCAGGTCCAAACCCATTCTTCACCTTGCCACTTGCAAGTATTAATGTATTTCTACCCTTACAATAAATACTAATTTATTTTACTTCCGTAAGTGTGTCCAGTCGCTGGGAAAAGAAAAATTCCTAGTTGATACATCTGAGTCAATAATCCCTGACCCATCCTCAGGGGTCCTCACTGGGTAGGCGTGGCTGGGGGAGGTGAAGACACTGGATGGGGTCAGGTATTAGTGGAGCTGCCAGACAGCTCTGTCCCTGCTCCTTCCCTGTCCCAGGAGAGGGAAACCCTGGAACAATGATAGGATAACTAGTATGGGGAAGAGGTTCCTCAGTGGTTAATTGGTCTTTTTCTATTTTCCTTAATTTAGTGTTCATTTTGGTAATGTGTTTTTACAGAGAAATCACCCGTTTCCTCTAGATTTCCAGTTTGTTACAGTAGGTTTCTCTTATTTGACGTTTAATTTTTCCTGTCTAATTTTCTATAGAATCATGACAAATAATGAACAAATATTGATACTCTATTATTAACTGAAGTCCCTATTCATGTTCCCTTTGTTATACCTTTCCTTGTTCCAGGATCTCAAAGGACATGGGGTCATCATATCTGTTTAGTCTCTTCTGGGCTTTGACAGTTTCTCAGACTCTCCTTGTTTCCATGACCTTGACAATGTGGAGGAGGACTGGTCAGGTATTTTATAGACTGGTGGGCACTGGGATTTGCTTGGTGTTTTTGTCGTGGTTAGACTTGGCTTTGAAAAAGCAGATCACAGAGGTGAAGTGCTTTCTCTTCACTATATATCAAGAGGACCGGCTCTTAAGGGCACTTCTAACTTATATTCTTAACTTTAGTCACCTAGCTGAGGTGGTGTTTGTCAAGTTTTCCCACAGTGAGGTTAATTTTTTCCCATGTCCATCCTGTGTGTCTTATGTAGGAGGCAGTCATAATGCAGAAGCCACACTTGAGGAGAGAGGGGTTAGCTTCACACCTTTGATGGACAGCTGAGTGTCTATATGAATTGTTTAGAAGCTTTCTGCATAGGAGATTTCTATTTAACACCATTCATCAAAAACTATGTAATTTATTTTTACCAGTTTGGACACATGAATAATTATTGTAAACTTTTGGTTATAATCCAGCACTACATTATTAGATTGCTTAGTTAATTCTTGCTTTGGCTGTTGAGAGCTTTTTCCATTTGCTCCTGTTTTCATTTTACATAATTTTTCTTTTGTGGGTTTTTAAAATTTTTAGTACTTCTTTACTTTCTGAAATTTTAAGATTATCCTGTTTCATATATTTACTGTCTCAGTCCTAGCATCAGCCCTTTCTTTGAAGAGCCCTTGTTCCTTTTATTAGAGAATGGTATTAAAAACTTACATGTGGGAGCTAAATATGCTCAGCTGACAGTGCATATAAATATACGCATGTATCCTAGCCTATGCATATACACATAATTATAAAGATTTCCATGTGGAGCTATGTGTAGGCTAAAGATAGTTTACACTGATTTCTCCAACCGGGTCTGTTATGACATGGATATTGTAACCTCCTCCCTTTGTTTGACTATAATATTCCACTCCAGTGGTAAGAAACCTGGCTTCCACCATTTGTCATTTATTAAATTCAGTGCTTTATCCATTCGGTTACTGAATTAGTAGTTTCAGTACTGTTAGCTACTACCCCTCATGGGAAAGAACATAGAGTCCACTGTGTATGTATGGCACATTTTGGCCTACAGATTCTGTACATTTCCAAAGTTAACTTAGGTCAGCCCATTTGTCCCACTACCAACAGTTTTTTCATACATTTCTGAATCAGTTAGATTCTTTGTTACATTCTGTATTCCAGTCTTTGACACTCCCATATCCTAAGTAGCTAAGTTTGAATAGGTTGTAAATTACTTGTTGGGTTGTAAAAATCTGTGGGTGTAGACAAATGCATAGTGACAGGTATTTGCCACTAAAGTATCATATGGACTATTTCAACCACGTATTCCGTAAACTGTTTACCAGGTCAGTTTTGCCTTTTCTAGAATGTCATATAAATGACATCATACAGTGTGTAGCACTTCAGACTGGATTCTTTCGCTTAACAATGTAAGTGTTAGATGCATCTTTTTTTTTTTTTTTTTTTTTTTTTGCGTGGGTTGATGGTCCATTCCTTTATATCTCTGAATACTATTGCATTGCATGTATATGAGAGGAAAAATAATTTTCCCTCTACCCTTCTATGTTCTTTATTGAGATCTCCCTTGTAATAAAAAGAGACGAACTGGAGAAAACAATCAGAAGTTTAATATATACCATGCATACCTCCTGTATACTTGAAAGATACCCAGGAAAACTGAGTCACTCCCTGAAATGGCTCAAGCTGTTACCTTAAATGCTATCTTCTGCTGAGAACAAAAGAAAGATGTTAGGGAATGGAGGAAGCCATTTAAGGGATGTTATTAGTCAAAGCACAGTAAAGAAGGGTATGGTTGTTACAGAGATTTACATCCTGGCCTATTTCATTGACAAGCTTTTTTTTTTTTTTTAAACATTTATTTGGCTGTGCTGGGTCTTAGTTGTGGTCTGTGGAATCTTTAGTTGTGGCATGTGGGCTCTTAATTGCAGCATGCGGGATCTAGTTCCATGACCAGGGATTGAACCCTGGTCCCCTACACTGGGAGCATGGAGTCTTAACCACTGGACCAGCAGGGAAGTCCCAACAAGCTTTTCTTTCTTTCTTTTTTAAAATTTTTTTCAACAAGCTTTTCTTGATATTTAGTCATCATTCAATTCCTGGTCCAGAGAGGGGCATACCCTTGCAAATGGAGATATCCTTAATAAATGTAAATTTACCTCATAAAAGGGCATTTTCTACTTGGTTTTGAAAGATTCTCCTGGGTCTGCTGTTTCTTACATTAATCAGTCCAAAATAGTCCTTTTGTCAAATGAGCATATTTTGGGGTGGTGTATTCTGCTCCCCTTGACATGTATGTGTCCTAATTTGCTTATGAATTCATCTACAGAAGGATATCCTGATACCTTTAAGTTTTTAGCCATTATGAATAGAGCTGCTGTGCATTACTTGATGCTGGTTTTTGTTTGAACACAGTTTTTCAAAGTAGTTGTCTAAATACAAGAGGTACACTTCTTGGATCCTAAGGTGAGACTTTTTAGATTTGGAAAAAACTGCCAAACTGTCTTCCAAAGTTGGTTGTACATGCATTCCACCAGCATCTTGAGTATATTCTTGTATGCTTATTTACTGCCTATTTATCTTCTTGGGCCAGATGTGTGTTTCAATCTTTACCAAATTTTAATGGCGTTGTTGGCATAATTTGAGTACAAATCCTTTATCAGATATATGTTTTGGAAATAGTTTCTTGCAGTTTGTGGTTTGTCTTTCGGTTTTCTGAATAAGGTCACCAGACACAAAGTCATGTAGATTTTCTTTTTTTTCTAGGATTTTTATAGTTCAGTAATTTAAGTTTGTCTATGGGCAATTTTGAGTGAATTTTGGTTTAAGTTGTAAAGTTTGTGTCTACATTCATTTCATTACATGTGGTTTGTAATTAATTGTTCCTTAACAGTCTTTTGAGAAGATACAGTGAGATACTTGGTTCCATTTCAGTTTGGATTTCCAAACTTAGTATATACAGCAGAACTGCCTTCCGGATGAGGCCTCTGAATTTGTGAGTGTGGCGCTCCCGGCACTTCTCTGACGTCCCACAGGGGGCGCCGAACCCACCTGTCTAACCCTGGGGGCACAGGTGCACCCTGCCCACAGACTTTGTTCTGTGACAAGCAGACAGGAGCTTTGTCTCCTGTCAGGGCTTAGGTTTCTGGACCGTGAGGCATTGTCCACACTGACAGGAGCTGGGTTTTCTCAAGAACCACTAGTGAGGAGACTCCACAAGAGGAAAAAATGAGGAACTGTGGAGAATCTTCCTGTGCAGATGACTGCTGGGTGGGTGGGGTACATCTTCAGGGGACTCAGGAGAGAAAGGGTTTAATGTGGAATATTGTTCTCTTTTAGTTAGTTTTATGTGCAGTGCAGATGGTGACCAGTGTCGTTCTTTGGAGTCTGGTGTCTAGTTTTCCTGGCACTGTTGTTTGATGGCTTTGGGTAGAATAAACATTTTAATAATAGTAATTTTTCTGATGCATGAGCATGGAATATTGTTTTCTATTGTGTCTTCAATTTCTTTGTCAATGCTTTATAGTTTTCTGAGTATAGGTCTTTCATGTCCTTGGTTAAATTTATTCCTAAATAGTTTGTTCTTTTTGATGGAATTGTAAATGGGATTGTTTTCTTAATTTTTCTTGCTGGTCGTTCATTATTAGTGTATAAAAACAAAACTGATTTGTGTCTATTGATTCCATATTTTGCAACTTTACTGTATTTATTTATTTATTTATTTTGTGGTACGCAGGCCTCTCGCTGTTGTGGCCTCTCCCATTGCGGAGCACAGGCTCCGGACGTGCAGGCTCAGCGGCCATGGCTCACGGGCCCAGCCGCTCCGCCCATGTGGGATCTTTCCGGACCGGGGCACAAACCCGTGTCCCCTGCATCGGCAGGCGGACTCTCAACCACTGCGCCACCAGGGAAGCCCTGAATTTATTTTTTAACATATTTTTTTCAGTAATGTGAAAAATTGCAATACTAAAATCTCACTGTTTCTACTGCATCGCAGGTAATCCACAGGAACCAAGACATAGTAGCTACTAATATACTCTTCCCACGGTGCCTCTTAATACCATGTGGACACCTACAAGGGAAATAAGTATCACAACTTTGGTTGAACTTGGTCTGGGTAAGTCTTGGCCTCTATAACAAAATTTGATGTCTGTCTTTTCTGATTTTCTGGCATGATACTGACATGGTTGTCTAGAAAAGTAATTTATTTTCCAGTAATTTAAAATGTACAGAAAAGTTTCAGTAATGGCCAAAAGTACTCACATTTGCCACTTCACACAAAATGCTCAGTGTGTTTTGCCCAAGGACCCAGCACATAACCCCTAAATGAGGAAATCCTGATGTGTGCACGTTATAATTTAATACTCAGCCCCACTTCAACTTTCACCTGTTGTCCCAACTGTATGAAAATGTCTTTTTCCATCCTGATCCAGTTTTCTTTTTCTGGAACCATTACTGAGTTTCCCCCTCATTTGGACAACCTTGATGGATTTGAAGCAGACAAGATGAGTATGGGATCTAAGTCGCCTTTTCTGTATGGCTTTTTTCACTAAGAATGTTTTTAATGTTCATTTTTTGTAACAAATATCAGTGCTACACTTTTTTTTTTTTGGGGGGTGGTACGCGGGCCTCTCACTGCTGAGGCCCCTCCCGCTGCGGAGCACAGGCTCCGACGCGCAGGCTCAGCGGCCATGGCTCACGGGCCCAGCCGCTCCGCGGCATGCGGGATCCTCCCAGACCGGGGCACGAACCCATGTCCCCTGCATTGGCAGGCGGACTCGCAACCACTGTGCCACCAGGGAAGCCCAGCGATACACTTTTTTTTCATTGTCATTAAAAATACAAAACATGACTTTAGCATTTAATTCATGTTACGTATACAGTTTTGTGGTATTAACTACCTTCATATAGTTGCACAAACAAGTTAACTAATATGTGTACCTCCTGTGTGCATGGGAGATACCCAGGAAATTGAGTAACACCCTGAAATGGCCCAAGACATCACCTTAAATACTGTCTTCATCTAAAAGGAAAAGAAAGGAAGACTATAGTTGTTTTTTTCTACATTCATTTGATTGTATATGATTTCCAATTGATGTTGTATAACTAGTTGGAGAGGTCATGGGATAGTTGTCTTCATTTCAGTTTGAATTTCCAAATTTAGTGGATTCTGCAGGCTTGATACAAGGTTTACAAACATCATATTGGATCAGGACATCCCATGGTGTAACTGGTATTCATGGTTTGTTCAACAATTAAAGTTCTGTGTGATATGAATTCATCCCGGAGTAATCCAGGCTAGTTTCTGTTATACATTTGTCCCAGACTGAAAGGACAAGAGAAATAAGGCCTAATTTATAAAAGTGCCTTCAGACTAATTGATACTGAAGTAAAGTTGACCTACAATGTTGTGTTAATTTCTGCTGTACAGCAAAGTGACTCATATATACAAACATACATATATATTTTTCATATTCTTTTCCATTATGGTTAATTACAGGGTATTGATTACAGTTCCCTGTGCTGTACAGTAAGACCTTGTTTATCCATTCTATATATAATAATTTGCATCTACTAATCCCAAACTCCCAATCCATCCCTCTCTCCTGTCTTCCCCTTGATAACCAGAAGTCTGTTTTTTATATTTGTGAGTCTGTTTTTGTTCTATAGATAAGTTCATTTGGGTATCATTTTATAATCCACATATAAGTGATATCATATGGTATTTGTCATTCTCTGTCTGACTTACTTCACTTTGTATGATAATCTCTAGGTCCATCCATGTAGCTGCAAATGGCATTATTTCATTCTATTTATGGCTGAGTAATATTCCATTGTATATATGTACCACATCTTCTATATCCATTCATCTGTGAGGGACATTTTAGGTTGCTTCCATGTCATGGCTATTGTGAATAGTGCTGCTGTGAATGCTTGGGTGCATGTATCTTTTCGAATTATAGTTTTGTCTGGATATGTGCCCAGGAGTGGGATTGCTGGTTCATATGGTAATTCTATTTTTAGTTTTTGAGGAACCTCCATACTGTTATCACTAGTGGCTGCATCAATTTACATTCCCACCAACAGTGTAGGAGGGTTCCCTTTTCTCCACACCCCTTCCAGCATTTATTTATAGACAGTTTAATGATGGCCATTCTGACCACTATGAGGTGATAACTCACTGTAGCTTTGATTTGCATTCTCTAATAATTAGTGATGTGGAGCATCTTTTCATGTGCCTATTGACCATCGGTATGTCTTTGGAGAAATGTCTATTTAGACCTTCTGCCTATTTTTTTATTTTTTTTTCTTTTTTGAGTTGTATGAGCTGTTTGTATATTTTAGAATTCGGCTCTTGTTGGTTGCATCATTTGCAGGTATTTTCTCCCAAAGAGTCATCACAGGTTCTGGAACAACTGGGTACCCACATGGAGAAGAATAAAGTTGGACCCTTACCTCCCCACCCCTGTATACAAAATCAACGCAAAATGGACCAAAGGCCTAGATGCAAGAACCAAAATTATAAAACTCGTAGAAGAAAACAGAGTAAATCTTCATGACCTTGGATTTGGTCATGATCTCTTAGATCTACTACCAAAAGCACAAGCAACAAAAGACAAAATAGATGAATTGGACTTCCTCAAAATGAAAAACAGTTGCGTATAAAAGGAGCAAGGAATAAGGTAATCCACCATCCAAAATGGCACAAGATGTTTGCAAACCATGTATATGATAAAGGACTGTAGCCCACCAGCCAAGCCCTTGGTGGTCCAGTGGAGTGTCTGTGTGGCCCCTCCCGTCCTCGATGATCAGGGGATTTCAGGCCTCACAGCACCCGAGGGGTGGACACCCTCAAGGAGTGAGTGCTGGATGGTTTTGAGCCCAGATTCACTCCCATTACTGCCCTCAAAGGCTGAAGGCTTCAAGCATGCCTCCAGAAGGACACAGAGTATTTGCAAGTCTTTGAGAACCAAGAGAACAGTCTTCAGTTTTCTGAAAAGGGCATCTTATTATTTCATAGCATGACCATTTTCAATCTGGCTCTCAGGGGTGCCCTCCCACCTTCTTTATTTCTCTGAGAGTGGCCATGGGGGTTTGGCTGTCCCCAGTCCCCATACCAGGTGACAGGGCCAGTGGGGCCAGACCCTGGTAGTCCTTAGCTTCGTTGGAGACTAACCCAGACTCTCAGCCTGCGATTGAACGTGGATGCCCCTGCTTCTCCCCAGCACCGATTCTCATCTCCTCTATCTCTTTTCCTCTTGCTTTTCAGTCTCAGATTTACCTGATGGCCACCACTCACAGTTCCCGCAGAGCCCAGAGATTTCTCCTTGAAGGAAAGGTTCTGGAAAATCAGAGGGATTTATTTAAAGAATGCAGCTGATTCCCGCCTTGTGCTGACACCCAAGAGGGTGCAGAGAGTGAGTGTTTTCTCATTAGAATTTAAAATCCTCCAAGTAGTAGATCATTGGGGGGCGGGCATCCAGTGTCTTACAGCTCATTCTAATAATGTCATTCCTGAATTTTAATATGGTAACTAATTTAAATCATAAATATTCTGGGGAGATATCCATTAAAAAATTGTTAGAGGCTGCAGCAGCAGCCTTAGCGTCTCATGCCCATCTCTGGGGTCCCCGCTGATAGCCGCGGCTCGCGCCCATCTCTGGAGCTCCTTTAAGCGGCACTCTTAATCCCCTCTCCTCGAGCACCAGGAAACAAAGAGGCAAGAAAAAGTCTCTTGCCTCTTCGGCAGGTCCAGACTTTTCCCTGGACTCCCTCCCGGCCAGCCGTGGTGCACTAACCCCTTCAGGCTGTGTTCACGCCGCCAACCCCAGTCCTCTCCCTGCACTCCGATCGAAGCCCGAGCCTCAGCTTCCAGCCCTGCCCGCCCCGGCGGGTGAGCAGACAAGCCTCTCGGGCTGGTGAGTGCTGATTGGCACCAATCCTCCGTGTGGGAACCTCTCCGCTTTGCCCTCCGCACCTCTGTGGCTGCGCTGTCCTCTGCGGCTCTGAAGCTCCTTTCCTCCTTCACAGCTCCCTCCCACTGGTGCAGGTCCCATCCCTATTCTTTTGTCTCTGTTTATTCTTTTTTCTTTTGCCCTACCCAGGTACGTGGGGAGTTTCTTGCCTTTTTGGAGGTCTGAGGTCTTCTGCCAGCATTCAGTAGGTGTTCTGTAGGAGTTGTCCCACATGTAGATGTATTTCCGATGTATCTGTGGGGAGGAAGGTAATCTCCACGTCATACTCTTCCGCCATCTTCCCCCTCTCTAGGGACAGTATCTAGTCTCGAGTTATGAGTAGTGTCAAGGCCTTAGTTAGGGACCGTTTTAGGGCCTTAGGATTAGCGTCAGAGCGTTGGTTAGGTACAGTGTCAGGGCATGAGTTAGGAATAGTGTCAGGGCCTTAGTTAGGGACAGTGTCAGGGCCTGAGTTAGGAGTAGTGTTAAGACCTTAGTTAGGATTAGCATCAGAGCCTTTGTTAGGTATCGTGTCAGGGCCTGAGTTATGAGTAGTGTCTGAGCCTTAGTTAGGAACAGTATCAGGGCCCGAGTTAAGAATTGTGTCAAGACCTTAGTTTAGGGCCAGTGTTAGGGCCTTAGTTAGGAGTAGCATCAGCACGTTTGTTATTACAGTGTCAGGGCCTGAGTTAGGAGTAGTGTCAGGGCCTTAGTTAGGCACAGTGTCAGGGCCTGAGTTAGGTGTAGTGTCAGGGCTTTAGTTATGACAGTATCAGGGCCTGAGTTAGGAGTAGTGTCAAGGCCTTAGTTTAGGGCCAGTGTCAGGGCCTGAGTTAGGACTATCATCAGAGCGTTTGTTAGGTACAGTGTCAGGGCCTGAGTTAGGTGTAGTGTCAGGCCCTTATTTAGGGACAGTATCAGGTCTCGAGTTATGAGTAGTGTCAAGGTCGTAGTTAGGGACAGTTTCAGGGCCTTAGTTAGGAGGAGCATCAGAGCATTTGTTAGGTACAGTGTCAGGGCATGAGTTAGGAGTAGTGTCAGTACCTTAGTTAGGGACAGTGTCAGGGCCTGGATTAGGCGTAGTGTCAGGGCCTTAGTTAGGGATAGTATCAGGGCCCGAGTTAGGAATTGTGTCAAGGTCTTAGTTTAGGGCCAGTGTCAGGGCCTGAATTAGGAGTGGTGTCAGGGCCTTAGGGACAGTGTCAGGGCCCGAGTTATGTGTAGTGTCAGGGCCTTAGTTAGAGACAGTATCAGGGCCCGAGTTAGGAACTGTGTCAAGGCCTTAGTTTAGGACCAGTGTCAGGGCCTTAGGAGTAGCATCAGAGCATTTGTTAGGTACAATGTCAGGGCCTGAGTTAGGAGTACTGTCAGGGTCTTTGTTAGGGACAGTGTCAGGGCCTGAGTTAGGTGTAGTGTCAGGGCCTTAGTTAGGGACAGTATCAGGGCCTGATTTAGGAGTAGTGTCAAGGCCTTAGTTAGGGCCAGTGTCCAGAACTTACTTAGGACTAGCATCAGAGCCTTTGTTAGGTATCGTGTCAGGGCCTGAGTTAGGAGTAGTGTCAGAGCATTAGTTAGTGACAGTGTCAGGGCCTTAGTTAGGGACAGTATCAGGGCCCGAGTTAGGAATTGTGTCAGGGCCTTAGTTTAGGGCCAGTGTCAGGGCCTTAGTTTGGAGTAGCATCAGAGCGTTTGTTAGGTACAGTGTCAGGGCATGAGTTAGGAGTCGTGTCAGGGTCTTTGTTAGGGACAGTGTCAGGGCCCGAGTTAGGTATAGTGTCAGGGTCTTTGTTAGGGACCGTGTCAGGGCCTGAGTTAGGAATTGTGTCAGGGCCTTAGTTTAGGGCCAGTGTCAGGGCCTTAGTTTGGAGTAGCATCAGAGCGTTTGTTAGGTACAATATCAGGGCCTGAGTTAGGAGTCGTGTCAGGGCCTTAGTTAGGGACAGTGTCAGGACCTGAGTTAGGACTAGCCTCCAGGCCTTAGCTAGGGACAGGTTCACAGCCTCAGGACTAATTTCAGGGCCTTATTTAAGGATAGCATCAGGGCTTTAGTTAGCATAAGAGGCTCGACATTAGCTAAAGACAGGGTTAGGTTAAGGTCTGGGATAGTGTCAGGAAATGACCTAGGTATAGTGTCAAGACCTTAGTTACTGAGCGTATCAGGGCCTTATTTAGGGCCAGTGTCAGGGCTTCGGGTAGGGACAGTGTCGGAGCCTGAATTAGGGAGAGCGACAGGGCCTGAGTGAGGCCTAGCGTCAGGGCCTCAGGTAGGTACAGTGTCAGGGGATGACTTAGGAGTAGTATTAGGGCCTCGGTAGGATCAGCCTCAGGGGCTTTGTTAAAGACATTATCAGGGCCTGTGTTAGGGACAGCGTCAGGGCTTACATAGGGACATTTTCAGGACCTTGGTAAGAGATGGGTCAGGAAATTAACTCAGGATAGTGTCAGGACATTAGATATTGACTGCAGCAGGGCCTTAGTTAGGGACAGTGTCAAGGCCTTAGTTAGGACAATCCTCAGGGCCTGAGTTAGGTGTAGTGTCAGGGCCTTAGTTAGGAGTAGTCAGGGCCTTAGTTAGGGACAGTATTAGGGCTTCAGGTAGGATAATAGGCAGGACATTAGCTAGGGACTGAATCAGGTTACGGGGTAGGGAAAATATCAGGAATTGAGCGAGGGATAGTTTGAAGGCCTTAGTTATTGAGAGCGTCAGGGCCTTATTGAGGACCAGCGTCAGGGCCTTAGCTAAGGACAGTGTCAGGGCAAGGCTTAGGAGCAGCATAAGGGCTTCTGTAGGATCAGCATCAGGATCTTTGTTAAACACATTATCAGGGCCTCTGTTAGTGACAGCCTCAGGGCCTCACTTAGGGACAGCGTCAAAGCTTACTTAGGGACAGTTTCAGGATCTTAGTAAGAGATGGGTCAGGATATAAGCTCAGGATAGTGTCAGGACATTAGATATTGACGGCAGCAGGGCCTTAGTTAAGGACAGTGTCAGGGCCTTAGGATTAGCATCAGGGCCTCTGTTATGTACAGTGTCAGGGCCTGGGTCAGGAATAGTGTTAGGGCCTTAGTTAGGGACAGCGTCAGGGCTGGATTTAAGACAAGCATCTAGGCCTTAGTTAGGGACAGTGTCATGACCTTGGGACTAAATTCAGGGCCTGAGTTAGGCACAGCATATGGGCTTTAGTTAGCATAAGAGGCAGGACATTAGGGACAGGGTTAGGGTAAAGTCTAGGGATAGTGTCAGGAAATGTCCTAGGGATAGTGTGAAGACCTTAGTTACTGAGAGTTTCAGGGCCTTATTTAGAACCGGTGTCAGGGCTTCAGGTAGGGAAA
>NW_006793664.1:0-23748 GCF_000442215.2 Lipotes vexillifer | reverse complement strand
TAGGGAAAGCATCAGAGCCTGACTTAGGGACAGCGACAGGACCTGAGTGAGGCCTGGTGTCAGGCTGTTAGCTGAGGACACTGTCAGTGCATGACTTAGAAGCAGCCTCAGGGCCTTTGTATGATCAGCATGAGGGGCTTAGCTAAAGACGTGATCAGGGCCTGAGTTAGTCACAGCATCAAGGCCTCAGTTAGGGATAGCTTCAGGGCCTGAGTTAGGGACAGCCTCAGGGCTTCACTTAGGGACAGTGACGGGGCTTTCTCAGTGACAGTGTCAGGACCTTGGTTAGAGATGGGTCAGGATATTAGCTCAGGATAGTGTCAGGATTTTAGTTATTGCCGGCAGCAGGGCCTATATTAGGGACAGATTCCAGTCCTTAGTTAGAGACAGTGTCAGGGCCTTAGTTAGGAATAGTCAGGGCCTAAGTTAGGGAGAGCATTAGGGCTTCAGTTAGGATAAGAGGCAGGACATTAGCTCGGGACAGAGTGAGGTTCCAGGATAGGGATAGTGTCAGGAAATGAGCTAGGGATAGCATGAAGATCTTAGTTATTGAGAGCATCAGGGCCTTTGTTAGGACCAGCGTCAGGGCTTTTGTTAGGTATCGTGTCAGGGCCTGAGTTAGGAATAGTGTCAGGGCCTTAGTTAGGGACATTGTCAGGGCCTGACTTAGGATGAGCATCCAGGTCTTAGGCAGGGAAGGTGTCACAGCATCGGGACTAATTTCAGGTCCTTATTAATGACAGCATCAGGGCTTTAGTTAGCATAAGAGGCAAGACATTAGCTCGGGACAGAGTCAGTTTACAGGCTAGGGATAGTGTCAGGAAATGATCTAGGGATACTGTGAAGACCTTAGTTATTGAGAGCATCAGGGCTTTAGTTAGGACCAGCGTCAGGGCCTTATTCAGGACGAGTGTCATGGCTTGATGTAGGGACAGCATCAGAGCCTCACTAAGGTACAACGACAGGGCATAAGTGAGGCTTATCTTTAGGGCCTGATTTAGGGACAGTGTCAGGGCATGACTTAGGAACAGCATAAGGGCCTCTGTAGGATCAGCCTTAGGGTTTTCGTTAAAGACATTATCAGGGCCTGTGTTAGGGACAGCCTCGGGCCTCACATAGGGACAGCGTCAGGGCTTACTTTGGGACAGTTTCAGGACCTTGGTAAGACATTGGTCAGGATATTAGCTCCGGATAGTGTCAGGACTTTAGATATTGACGGCAGCAGGGCCTTAGGGACAGTGTCAGGGCCTTAGTTAAGGACAGTGTCAGGGGCTTAGGAGTAGTGTCAGGGCTTTAGTTAGGGACCACATCAGGACCTTATTTAGGGACAATATCAGGGCCTGAGTGAGGCCTAACCTCAGGGATGAGTTATAACAAGTGTTGGGGCCTTAGTTATGGACAGTGTCAGGGCGTGAGTTAAGAGCAGCGTCAGTGTCTGAAAGACATTTCAGGGTATGATTTAGGCACAGCGTCTCTTACTGAGTTAGGGATAGCCCAGGGCCTCTCTTAGGGGCAGCATCAGGGCTTAGAAAGGGACAATGTCAGGACCTTGGTAAGAGATTGATCCGGATATTAGCTCAGGTTAGTGCCAGGACACTAATTACTGACGGCAGCAAAGCTGACGTTAGGGAGAGCTTCATGGCCTTACTTAGGGACAGTGTCACAGCCTGAGGTAGGACTAATGTCAGGGCCTTAGTTAGGGACAGCATCAAGGCTTTAGTTAGCATAAGAGGCAGGACAGTAGCTATGGACTGGTTTAGTTTATAGGCTAAGGACAGTGTCAGGAAATGAGCTTGGGATAGTGTCAAGACCTTAGTCATTGAGAGCATCAGGGCCTTATTTAGGACCAGCGTCAGGGCCTTAATTAGGGACAGCATCTGGACATTAACTACTTGTAGTGTGCGGACTTTAGTGATTGAGAGCTCAGGGTTTACGTTAGGGACAGTGTCAGTGCCTTAGTTGGTGACAGCATTAGCACATTAGTTATGGAAAATCTCAGGGCCTGAGTTAGGAACAGCCTCAGGGCTTTCTTAGGGACAGTGCCAGGACCTTGGTAAGAGTTGGGTCAGGACATTAGCTAAGGGTAGTGATGGGTTTAGTTATTGACTGCAGGCCCCATGTTTGGGACAGCATCAGGGCCTTATAGGACTAGAGTCAGGGCCTTTGTTAGGGACAGCCTCAGGACCGCAGTTGAGACCAACATCAGGACTTACTTAGAACCATCATCAGGGCACGTTCTTAGTGACAGGGTCAGGGACTTAGGACTAGCATCAGAGCCTTAGTTAGGGACAGCATCAGGGCCCTCATTAGAGACAGCATGAGGCCAATTAGGGATAGAGTCAGACCCTTAATTAGGGACAGCTTCAGGGCCTTAGTTAGGGACAGCATCAGGGTCTTATTTAGGGTCAGAGTTGGGACATTATCTAGGGTCAGCATCAGGAAATGAGTTAAGAATAGTGTCAGGACCAGAGTTATTGAGAGCATTACAGCCTTAGTTAGGACCAGGGTCAGGGCCTGAGTTAGGGACAGGGTTAGGGACTTAGGACTAGCGTCAGAGTGTTATTTAGGAACAGCATCAGGGCATTAGTTAGGGACAGCATCAGAGCTTTAATTAGGATCAGAGTTAACACATTATCTAGACTGGGAATCAGGAAATGAGATAGGAATAATGTCAGGACCAGGGTTACTGAGAACATCAGGGCCTTAGTTAAGACCAGGGTCAGGGCCTGATTTAGGACCAGCATTAGGGCCTGAGTTAGGGACAGCGTCAGGGAATTAGGACCAGCGTCAGAGCCTTAGTTAGTGACAGTAGCATGGTCCTTATTAGAGACAGTCTGAGGGCCTTTATTAGGGACAGCATCAGGACCTTACTTAGGTAAAGCATCAGGGCCTTAGTTAGAGAGAGACTCAGGGCCTCAGGACCATATTTAGGGCCTGTTTAGGAAGAGTGGCAGGGCCTTATTTAGGTATGGCTTCAGGGCTTTTGTTAGGATCAGTATCAGGACATTAGCTATCAGGAAATGAGCTAGGGATAGTATCAGGACCTTAGTTATTGAGAGCATCAAGGCATTAGTTAGAACCAGATTCCAGGCCTTAGGATCAGTGACAGTGACTGAGTTAGGGACAGCAGAAAAGCCTGAGTTAGGACTAGCGTCAGGACTTTATTTATGGACAGAGTCAGGAAGTATAAATGCTTTTTTTCCTAGTTGATATGGATTTGCTGTAGATAAATACAAAAAATATACAATATGTTCCTGAGGTAATACGCTTATAATTTAAAAATTTTTGCATTATTCTACCCATCATAGAATTTTAAAACTGAATTGGTATTATTGGTGATATTTTTTGTAACTGGAAAGAATTAGGGCCTGAGTTAGGGATAGCAGAAGGGCCAGAGTTATGGCCAGCATCTGGGGTTGAGTTAGGGACAGTGTCAGGGCCTTTGTTAGGGAACAGCGTCAGGGCTTAGTTAGAACAAGCATTAGGACCTCAGTTACTGACAGTGTCATACCTTTAGTTAGGACCAGTGTCAGGGTCTTATCTAGGGAGAGCGTCAGGGCCTTAGTTAGGGGCAGTGTCAGTGCCATTGTTAGAGACAACCTCAGGACCTTAGTTAGGACCACTGTCATGTCCTTAGTTACAGACACAGTTAGGGCCTTAGTTAGGAATACTCTCAGGGCCTTTGTTAGGGACAGCGTCAGGTTTTTTGTTAAGCTGAGAGTCAGGACATTAGCTAGGGACAGCGTCAGGAAATGAGCTACGGCTAGTGTCAGGATCTTAGTTATTGAGAGCATGAGGGCCTTAATTAGGACCAGCTTCATGGCTTTAGCTAGGGACAGGGTCAGGGCCTTAGTTAGGGATAGTGTAAGGGCCTTTGTTAGTGCCCGTGTCAGGGCATAGTTAGGGAAACAGTGAGTCCACTATTGAGAGACAGAATCAGGGTGTTAGGACCAGCATCAGGGCCTTAGTTAGAGACAGCGTCAGGGCCTCTGTTAGGCTGAGTCAAGACATTAGCTAGGGACAATGTCAGGAACTTAGTTATTGAGAGCATGAGGGCCTTAGGACCAGCATCATGGCTTTAGCTAGGGACAGTATCAAGGCTTTTGCTAGCACCAATGTCAGGGCATAGTTAGGGAAACAGTGAGTCCACTATTGAAAGATGGGATCAGGGTGTTAGTTAGGACCAGTGTCAGGGCCTTAGTTAGATACAGTGCCAGTGCCTTAGAGATTGCATCAGGAAAGTAAGTAGAGATAGTGTCCCGACCTTAGTTAGTGACAGCATCAGACTCTAGTTAGGACTATGATCATGAGCTTAGATAGAGACAGCTTCAGGGCCTTAGTTAGGAATACTCTCAGGGCTTTAGTTACGGACATCGTTGGGGGTTTTGTTAGGCTCAGAGTCAGGACATTAGCTAGGGACATTGTCAGGAAATGACCTAGGGATAGCATAGATCTTAGAGCACCAGGTCCTTAGTTAGGACCAGCATCAGGGCCTTAGTAAGGAACAACTTCAGAGCCTGAGGTAGGAACAGTGTCAGGGCCTTGGTAAGGGATGCATCATGACATTAGCCATGGTTAGTGTCAGGACCTTAGTTCTTGACAACAGCAGGGCCTATGTTAGGGACAGTGTCAGGCCCTTAGTTAGGACTAGTGTCAGGGCCTGGGTTAGGGACAGTGTCAGGGACTGAGTTAGGACTAGGGTCAGGGCTTGAGTTAGGCCTAGTATCAGGGTCTGAGCTAGACTAGCATCAAGGCCTTTGTTAGGGACAGTGTCAGTCCTTACTTAAGGACAGCATCAGTATTGTAGGGATAGCGTCAGCACCTTATTTATCAACAGCATCAAGATATTAGCTAAGGATAGTGTCAGGGCCTTAGTTATTGACTTTCTCATCCTCTATTTAGGACCAGTGTCAGGGCCTTAGTGAGGACGAGTTTCAGGACCTCAATTAGGAGCAGTGTCAGGGCTTTAGGTAGAACATGGTCAGGGCCTCTGTAAGGTACAATTCAGGACATTATCTACTGGTTGTGTCAAGACACTTAGCTATTGTTAGCACCAGCATCAAGTCAAGGTTAGGGTTAGGGTTAGGGTATGAGTTAGGGTACGGGTTAGGGTTAGGGTCCAGGTTAGGGTATGAGTTAGGGTCCGGGTTAGGGTTAGGGTACATGTTAGGGTTATAGTATTTATTAAACCTCTCCCACTTTCTAGAGTTAGGGTTAGGGTACAGGTTAGGGTACAGGATAGGGTACATGTTATGGTAGGGGTTAGGTTACAGGTATGGGTTAGGGTATGGGTACAGGTCTGCGTTAGGGTATGGGTATGGGTTAGGGTTAAGTTACGAGTTAGGGTTAGGGTATGGGTACAGGTACGGGATAGGGTATGGGTATGGGTTAGGGTTAGGATATGGGTTAGGGTACGGGTTAGGGTATGGGTTAGGGTTCGGGTTAGGGTACGGGTTAGGGTTAGGGTATGGGTTAGGGTACGGATTAGGGTTAGAGTACAGGTTAGGGTTAGGGTATGTGTTAGGGTTAGGGTATTTATTAAACCTTTCCCACTCTCTAGATACCACTTAGAACGTAAAGGAATATTATTTGGGGTCCAGCCATGGAGAAGATTTTAGACACTAGGATAAGATTAAGAATACACACATTATAAATAAATCATATTAGGATTCTTTTTTTAACCTGTATATTAAAACACTAGTGCTTAGGAAATCTATTGGAGGCAGAATCAGTAAAGGGAAGTTTTATGGGAATAACATCACAGATATTCTGTAGAATACACAGATTTTGACTGGTTAGAAAGTCAAGGAGGAATGCTTTTGTTCTGAAGATATAAACCCTGTTCTAAGTTGAGCTGTTATTGGAAGTTAGAAATTTTTTGTTGCTGTTGTATTGCTTTGTGTTTTCATTATTACTCTGCTTGCATTTCCCTTGTTAAACCTTTGATTTGGGGAAGAGTCCATTACTGGAAATTAGTTTACAGAATTTTTCTCAAAAACAGAAGGAAATGGTTCTAACCTAAATATTAAGAAATAATCTCTATGCTGGTGTACTGACAGGATTATGATTCAGGGATAATAATTCTATGAAATGTAATTAAACACACAATATATATTCTTTTAAATTTCCATTGTTACTTTTTAAAAGTACAATTATAATTCAAGTTTTTTGTAACAAGTGAAATTTAAAAAGATTAAAGGAAAAGAAAATATTTTACCACTTGCCATCCTTTCCCACTCCCTGAAACGACCAGCATAATGTGTAGCTTTCTCATTTTATACAGGTGTTCCTTACATCTGGAACATCATGTTTCTCACTGTAGAAAAACAGATTTAGCTCTCACACTTTTTATAGGCTACATAACAGTCCACAGAACAGAAGTACCAAGCATTTTAGACTTTTTTGAGGGACACTCAGGTTGATTTCTGTTTTATTTTGTTGTTCTGCTAATTTCTTTAACACCTGAAAAGTGTATTTTAAAATATAAAAAAAAATTAAGTTAGGGGTAAGGATTAAGGTTTAGGGTATGGGTTAGTATATGGGTTAGGTTAAGGGTTAGGATTAGGGGAAAGATTAGGGTACAGGATAGGGTTAGGGTACAGGTTAGGCTATGGGTGAGGGTGATAGGGTACGGGTTAGGGTTAGGGTACAGGTTACGGTACGGGAGAGGGTACGTGTTAGTGTAGAGGTTAGGGTACGGTTACGGGTTAGGGTATGGATACAGGTATGGGTTGGGGTACAGGTACAGTTTAGGGTTGGGTTAGGGTATGGGTTATGGTTACGGTTACGGTATGCATTAGGGTTAGAGTTAGGGTTAGGGTTAGAGTTAGCGTTAGGGAACAGATACGGTTTAGGTTACTGGTTAGGTTACGACCATGTGTTAGGGTTAGGGTAGGTGTTAGGTTACGGGTTAGTGTTAGTGTATGGGTTAGGATTAGGGTATGGGTTACGGTAAGAGTTAGGGTAAGGGTAAAGTTAAGGGTTAGGGTTAGGGAATGGCTATGGTTTAGGGTACTGGTTTGGGTACGACAACAGGTTAGGTTTAGGGAAGGTGTTAGGGTACGGGTTAGTATTAGTGTAGAGATTAGGATTAGGGTATAGGTTAAGGTAAGGCTTAGGGTAAGGATTAGGGTTGGTTTATGCTTAGTGATAGGGAACAGATACGGTTCAGGGTACAGGGTAGGGTACGAGAATGGTTTAGGGTTAGTGTACGTTTTAGGGTATGGGTTAGTGTTAGTGTATGGGTTAGGATGAGGGTACAGGTTAGGGTAAGGCTTTGGGTAAGGGTTAGGGTTAGGGAATGGGTACAGTTTAGGGTACAGGTTAGGGGATGACAATGGTTTAGGGTTAGCCTACGTCTCAGAGTACAGGATAGTGTTAGTGTACGGGTTAGGATTAGTGTACGGTTTAGGGTAAGGCTTTGGGTATGGGTTAGGGTTAGGGAATGGGTACGGTTTAGGGTACAGGTTAAGATATGACATCGGTTTAGGGTTAGCGTACATGTCAGGGTATGGGTTAGTGTTAGTGTATGGGTTAGGAATAGTGTACGGTTTAGGGTAAGGCTTTGGGTAAGGGTTAGGTTTAGAGTTAGGGAACGGATACGTTTTAGGGTACAGGTTAGGGTATGACAGTGGTTTAGGGTTAGCCTACGTGTTAGGGTATGTGTTAGTTTTAGTGTACGGGTTAGGAATAGTGTACGGTTTGGGGTAAGGCTTTGGGTAAGGGTTAGGGTTAGGGTTAGGGAACGGGGAGGGTTTAGGGTACAGGTTAGGGTACGACAACAGTTTAGGGTGAGCGTACGTGTTAGGGCATGGGTTAGTGTTAGTGTATGGGTTAGGATTAAGGCACGGGTTAGGGTAAGGCTTCGGGTAAGGGTTAGGGTTAGGGAATGGGGACGGTTTAGGGTACAGGTTAGGGTACGACAATGGTTTAGGGTTAGCATAGGTGTCAGGGCACGGGTTAGTCTTAGAGTATGGGTTAGGATTAGGGCACGGGTTAGGGTAAGGCTTCGGGAAAGGGTTAGGTTTAGGGTTAGGGAATGGGGACAGTTTAGGGTACAGGTTAGGGTACGACAACGGTTTAGGGTTAGTGTACGTGTTAGGGCACGGGTTAATGTTAGTGTACGGGTTAGGATTAGATCATGGGTTACGGTAAGGCTTCGGGTAAGGGATAGGGTTAGCGTTAGGGTTAGCGAATGGGGATGGTTTAGGGTACAGGTTAGGGTACGAGAACGGTTTAGGGTTTTCATAAGTGTTAGGGCATGGTTTAGTGTTAGTGTACGGGTTAGAATTAGGGCATGGCTTAGGTTAAGCCTTCGTGTAACGGTTAGGGTTAGCATTAGGGTTAGGGTTAGGGAACAGGTACGGTTTAGGGTACAGGTTAAGGTACGATAATGGTTTAGGGTTAGCGTACGTGTTAGGGCACGGATTAGTGTTAGTGTACGGTTTAAGATTAGGACACGGGTTAGGTTAAGGCTTCAGGTAAGGGTTAGTGTTAGTGTTAGGGTTAGGGAACGGGGACGGTTTAGGGTAAAGGTTAGGGTATGACAAAAGTTTAGGGTTAGCGTATGTGTTAAGGCATGGGTTAGTGTTAGTGTATGGTTTAGGATTAGGGCACGGGTTAGGGTAAGGCTTCGGGAAAGGGTTAGGGTTAGGGAATGGGAACGGTTTAGGGTACAGGTTAGGGTATGAAAACGGTTTAGGGTTAGCGCACGTGTTAGGACATGGGTTAATGTTACTGTACGAGTTACGATTAGGGCATGGCCTAGGGTAAGGCTTTGGGTAAGGGTTAAGTTTAGGGTTAGGGTTAAGGTTAAGGTTAGCGTTAGGGAACGGGGAGGATTTAGGGTACCAGTTAGGGTACGACAACAGTTTAGGGTTATCGTACGTGTTAGTGCAAGGATTAGTGTTAGTGTATGGGTTAGGATTAGGGCCCGGGTTAGGGTAAGGCTTCGGATAAGGGTTAGGGTTAGGGAACAGGTACAGTTTTGGGTAAAGGTTAGGGTATGACAACGGTTTAGGGTTAGCATACGTGTTAGGGCATGGGTTAGTGTTAGTGTACTGTTCAGGATTAGGGCATCTCTTAGGGGAAGGCTTCGGGTTAGGGTTAGGGAACGGGGATGGTTTAGGGTACAGATTAGTGTACGAAAACGGTTTAGGGATAGCGTACGTGTTAGGGCATGGGTTAGTGTTAGTGTATGGGTTAGGATTAGGGCACAGGTTAGTGTAAGGCTTAGGGTAAGGATTAGGGTTAGGATTAGGGTTAGGGTTAGGGAACAGGGATGGCTTAGGGTACAGGTTAGGGTACGACAACGGTTTAGTGTTAGCGTACGTGTTAGGGCATGGGTTAGTTTTAGTGTACGGGTTAGGATTAGTGCACGTGTCAGTGTAAGGTTTGGGGTAAGTGTTAGGGTTAGGGTTTGGGAACGGGGACAGTTGAGGGTTAGGGTTAGGGAACGGAGATGGTTTAGGGTACAGGTTAAGGTACGAAAACGGTTTAGGGTTAGCGTACACATTAGGGTACAGGTTAGTGTTAGTGTACGGGTTAGGATTAGGGCACGGGTTAGGTTAAGGCTTCGGGTAATGGTTAGGGTTAGCGTTAGGGTTAGTGTTAGTGTTAGGGAACGGGGATGATTTAAGGTACCGGTTAGGGTATGAACACGGTTTAGGGTTAGCGTATGTGTTAGGGCACGGGTTAGTGTTCGTGTACGGGTTAGGATTAGGGCACGGATTAGGTTAAGGCTTCGGGTAACGGTTAGGGTTAGTGTTAGGGTAAGGGTTAGGATACCGGGAATGTTTAGGGTACAGGTTAGGTACGACAACAGTTTAGGGTTAGCGTACGTGTTAGAGCACGTGTTAGTGTTAGTGTACGGGTTAGGATTATGGCACGGGTTAGGTTAAGGCTTCGGGTAATGTTTAGAGTTAGTGTTAGGGTTAGCGTTAGGGGACGGGGAAGGTTTAGGGTACAGGTTAGGGTACGACAACGGTTCAGGGTTAGAGTACGTGTTAGGGCAGGGGTTAGTGTTAGTGTATGGGTTAGGATTAGGGCACGGGTTAGGTTAAGGCTTTGGGTAAGTGTTAGGTTTAGTGTTAGTGTTAGGGTTAGGCTTAGGGAATGGGGATGGCTTAAGGTAAAGGTTAGGGTATGACAACGTTTTAGGGTTAGCGTACGTGTTAGTGCACGGTTTAGTGTTAGTGTACGGGTTAGGTTAAGGCTTCGGGATAATGTTAGGTTTCGTGTTAGGGTTAGGGTTAGGGTACGGGGACGGTTTAGGGTACAGATTAAGGTACGACAACCATTTAGGGTTAGCATACGTGTTAGGGCATATGTTAGTGTTAGTGTATGGGTTAGGATTAGGGCACTGGTTAGGTTACGGCTTTGAGTAAGGGTTACGGTTAGTGTTAGGGTTAGGGTTGGGGTTTGGGAACGGGGACAGTTTATGGTGCAGGTTACGGTTCGACAACCATTTAGGGTTAGCATACGTGTTAGGGCATGGGTTAGTGTTAGTGTACGGGTTAGGATTAGTGCACGGTTTAGTCTAAGGGTTTGGGTAAGGGTTACGTTTAGTGTTAGTGTTAGGGTTAGGGTTAGGGAAAGGGGACGGTTTATGGTAAAGGTTAGGGTACGACAACTGTTTAGTGTTAGAGTACGTGTTAGGGCATGGGTTAGTGTTAGTGTACGGGTTAGGATTAGGGGACGTGTTAGGTTAAGGCTTTGGGTAATGGTTAGGGTTAATCTTAGGGTTAAGGTTATGGTTATGGTTAGGGACCGGGGATGGTTTAGGGTACAGTTTAAGGTACGACAAAGTTTTAGGGTTAGTGTACGTGTTAGGGCACGGGTTATTGTTAGTTTATGGATTAGGATTATAGCACGGGTTAGGTTAAGGCTTCGGGTAACGGTTAGGGTTAGTGTTAGGTTTAGGGTTAGGGTTAGGAAACCGGGACTGTTTAGGGTACAGGTAAATTTACGACAACGGTTTAGGGTTAGTGTACGTCTTAGGGCATGGGTTAGTGTTATTGTATGAGTTAGGATTAGGGCACGGTTTAGGTTAAGGCTTTGGGTAACGGTTAAGGTTAGTGTTAGGGTTAGGGTTAGGAAACAGAGACGGTTTAGGGTACAGGTTAAGGTACGACAACTCTTTAGGTTTAGTGTACGTGTTAGGGCACGGTTTAGTGTTAGTGTATGGGTTAAGATTAGGGCACGGGTTAGGTTAAGGCTTCGGGTTAATGTTAGGGTTCGTGTTAGGGTTAGGGTTAGGGTACGGGGACAGTTTAGGGCAAAGGTTAGGGTACGACCATTGTTAAGGGTTAGCGTACGTGTTAGGGCATGGGTTAGTGTTAGTGTACGGGTTAGCATTAGGGCACGTGTTAGGTTAAGGCTTAGGGTAACAGTGTTAGTATTAGTGTTAGGGTTAGGGAACGGAGACGGTTTAGGGTACAGGTTAAGGTATGACAACCATTTAGGGTTAGCGTACGTTTTAGGGCATGGGTTAGTGTTAGTGTACGGGTTAGGATTAGGGCACGGGTTAGGTTAAGGCTTTGGGTAAGGGTTAGGTTTAGTGTCAGGGTTAGGATTAGGGTTAGGAAACGGAGACGTTTTAGGGTACCAGTTAGACTACGACCTCGGTTTAGGGTTGACGTACATGTTAGGGCATGGGTTAGTGTTAGTGTACGGGTTAGGATTAGGACTCGGGTAAGGTTAAGGCTTCCGGTATGTTTTAGTGTTAGGATTACGGTTAGGGTTAGGGAACAGAGACAGTTTAGGGTAAAGGTTAAGGTACGATAACGATTTAGGGTTAGCATACTTGTTAGGGCACGGATTAGTGTTAGTGTATGGTTTAAGATTAGGACTCGGGTAAGGTTATGGCTTCCGGTAAGTTTCAGTGTTAGTGTTAGGGTTACGGATAGGGTTAGGGAACAGAGACGGTTTAGGGTACAGGTTAAGGTACAACAACGGTTTAGGGTTAGTGTATGTGTTAGGGCACGGGTTAGTGTTAGTGTTCGGGTTAGCATTAGGGCATGGGTTAAGTTAAGGTTTCGGGTTAATGTTAGGGTTCGTGTTAGGGTTAGGGTTAGGGTACGGGGACGGTTTAGGGTAAAGGTTAGGGTACGACAATGGATAAGTGTTAGTGTATGTATTAGGGCACGGGTTAGTGTTAGTGTACGGGTTAGGATTAGGTCACCAGTTAGGTTAAGGCCTCAAGTAAGGGTTAGGTTTAGTGTTAGGGTTATGTTTAGGGTTAGGGAACCGGAACAGTTTAGGGTAAAGGTTAGGCTACGACAACGGTTTAGGGTTAGCATACGTGTTAGGGCACGGGTTACTGTTAGTGTACAGGTTAGGATTAGGGTACGGGGTAGTTTAAGGCTTCGGGTAAACTTAGGGTTAGTGTTAGGGTTAGGGTTAGCGTTAGGGAACGGGGACAGTTTAGGGCACCGATTGGGTTAAGGCTTCGGATAACGCTTAGGGTTAGTGTTAGGCTTAGGGTTAGGGTTAGGAAACCGGGACTGTTTAGGGTACAGGTAAAGTACGACAACGGTTTAGGGTTAGTGTACATGTTAGGGCATGGGTTAGTGTTAGTGTACGAGTAGGGATTAGGGCACGGTTTAGGTTAAGGCTTCGGGTAATGGTTAAGGTTGGTGTTAGGGTTAGGGTTAGGAAACAGAGAAGGTTTAGGGTACAGGTTAAGGTACGACAACTCTTTAGGGTCAGTGTACGTGTTAGCGCATGGGTTAGTGTTAGTGTACGGGTTAGGATTAGGGCACGGGCTAGGTTAAGGCTTCGGGTTATTGTTAGGGTTAGTGTTAGTGTTAGGGTTAGGGTTAAGGAACAGGGATGGTTTAGGGTACCGGTTAGGGTACGACCACGGTTTAGGGTTAGCGTACATGTTAGGACACGAGTTAGTGTTAGTGTACTGGTTTGGATTAGGGCACGGGTTAGGTTAAGGCTTCGGGTAATGGTTAAGGTTAGTGTTAGGGTTAGGGTTAGGGTTAAGGAACAGGGATGGTTTAGGGTACTGGTTAGGGTACGTCCACGGTTTAGGGTTAGCGTACATGTTAGGACATGAGTTAGTGTTAGTGTACTGGTTTGGATTAGGGCACGGGTTAGGTTAAGGCTTCGGGTAATGGTTAAGGTTGGTGTTAGGGTTAGGGTTAGGGTTAGGAAACAGAGACGGTTTAGGGTACAGGTTAAGGTACGACAACGATTTAGGGTTAGCGTACGTTTTAGGGCACAAATTAGTGTTTTTGTACTGTTTAAGATGAGGACACGTGTTCGGTTAATGCTTCGGTTAAGGGTTAGTGTTAGTGTTAGGGTTAGGGTTAGGGTTCGGGTACCGGGACGGTTTAGGGTAAAGGTTACTGCACGACAACGTTTTAGGGTTAGCGTACGTGTTAAGGCATGGGTTACTCTTAGTGTACGGGTTAGGATTACGACACGGGTTAGGTTAAGGCTTCGGGTAATGTTTAGTGTCAGTGTTAGGGTTAAGGTTAGGTATCTGGGACGGTTTAGGGTAAAGGTTACGGTACGACAACGGTTTAGGGTTAGCATACGTGTTAGGGCATGGGTTAGTGTACGGGTTAGCATTAGGGCACGGGTTAGGTTAAGGCTTTGGGTAAGGGTTAGGTTTAGTGTTAGGGTTAGGGAATGGGGACGGTTTAGGGTAAAGGTTAGGGTACGACAACGGTTTAGGGTTAGCGTACCTGTTAGGGCATGGGTTAGTGTTAGTGCACGGGTTAGGAGTAGGGCACGGGTTAGCTTAAGGCTTCGAAAAGGTTTAGGTTTATTGTTAGGGTTAGGATTAGGGAATGGGAATGGTTTAGGGGACAGGTTATGGTACGACAATGGTTTACGGTTAGTGTACGTGTTAGGGCATGGGTTAGTGTTAGTGTACGGGTTAGGATTAGGGCACGGGTTAGGTTAAAGCTTCGGGTTAATGTTAGGGTTAGGGTACAGGGACAGTTTAGGTTAAAGGTTAGGGTACGACAAAGTTTTAGGGTTAGCGTAAGTGTTAGTGCATGGTTTAGTGTTAGTGTACGGGTTAGGTTAAGGCTTCGGGATAATGTTAGGTTTCGTGTTAGGGTTAGGGTTAGGGTACGGGGACGGTTTAGGGTACAGATTAAGGTACGACAACCATTTAGGGTTAGCGTACGTGTTAGGGCATATGTTAGTGTTAGTGTACGGGTTAGGATTAGGGCACTGGTTAGGTTATGGCTTCGAGTAAGGGTTACGGTTAGTGTTAGGGTTAGGGTTAGGATTTGGGAACGGGGACGGTTTGGGTACAGGTTAGGGTTCGACAACCGTTTAGGGTTAGCATACGTGTTAGGGCATGGGTTAGTGTTAGTGTACGGGTTAGGATTACTGCACGGGTTCGTCTAAGGTTTCGGGTAAGGGTTACGGTTAGTGTTAGGGTTAGGGTTAGGGAAAGGGGACGGTTTATGGTAAAGGTTAGGGTACGACAACTGTTTAGTGTTAGAGTACGTGTTAGGGCATGGGTTAGTTTAGTGTACGGGTTAGGATTAGGGCACAGGTTAGGTTAAGGCTTCGGGTAACTGTTAGGGTTAATCTTAGGGTTAGGGTTATGGTTAGGGACCGGGGATGGTTTAGGGTACAGTTTAGGGTATGACAAAGTTGTAGGGTTAGCGTACGTGTTAGGGCACGGGTTATTGTTTACGGATTAGGATTATGGCACGGGTTAGGTTAAGGCTTCGGGTAACGGTTAGGGTTAGTGTTAGGTTTAGGGTTAGGGTTAGGAAACTGGGACTGTTTAGGGTACAGGTAAAGGTACGACAACGGTTTAGGGTTAGTGTACATGTTAGGGCACGGGTTAGTGTTATTGTATGAGTTAGGATTAGGGCACGGTTTAGGTTAAGGCTTTGGGTAACGGTTAAGGTTAGTGTTAGGGTTAGGGTTAGGGTTAGGAAACAGAGACGGTTTAGGGTACTGGTTAATTTACGACAACTCTTTAGGTTTAGTGTACGTGTTAGGGCACGGGTTAGTGTTAGTGTTCGGGTTAGCGTTAGGGCACGGGTTAGGTTAAGGTTTCGGGTTAATGTTAGGGTTCGTGTTAGGGTTAGGGTTAGGGTACGGGGACGGTTTAGGGTAAAGGTTAGGTTACGACAATGGATAAGTGTTAGCGTACATACTAGGGCACGGGTTAGTGTTAGTGTACGGTTTAGGATTAGGTCACTGGTTAGGTTAAGGCCTCAAGTAAGGGTTAGGTTTAGTGTTAGGTTTATGTTTAGGGTTAGGGAACCGGAACAGTTTTGGGTAAAGGTTAGGGTATGACAACGGTTTAGGGTTAGCATACGTGTTAGGGCACGGGTTAGTGTTAGTGTACAGGTTAGGATTAGGGTACGGGGTAGTTTAAGGCTTCGGGTAAACTTAGGGTTAGTGTTAGGATTAGGGTTAGCGTTAGGGAACGGGGACGGTTTAGGGCACCGATTAGGTTAAGGCTTTGGATGGCGGTTAGGGTTAGTGTTAGGTTTAGGGTTAGGGTTAGGAAACCGGGACTGTTTAGGGTACAGGTAAAGTACGACAACGGTTTAGGGTTAGTGTACGTGTTAGGGCACGGGTTAGTGTTAGTGTATGAGTTAGGATTAGGGCACGGTTTAGGTTAAGGCTTCAGGTAACGGTTAAGGTTGGTGTTAGGGTTAGGGTTAGGAAACACAGATGGTTTAGGGTACAGGTTAAGGTACGACAACTCTTTAGGGTCAGTGTACGTGTTAGGGCATGGGTTAGTGTTAGTGTACGGGTTAGGATTAGGGCACGGGTTAGGTTAAGGCTTCGGGTAATTGTTAGGGTTAGTGTTAGGATTAGGGTTAGGGTTAGGGAACAGGGATGCTTTAGGGTACCGGTTAGGGTACGACCACGATTTAGGGTTAGCGTACCTGTTAGGGCACGGGTTAGTGTTAGTGCACGGGTTAGGATTAGGGCACGGGTTAGCTTAAGGCTTCGGGTAAGAGTTAGGGTTAGGGTTAGGGAATGGGAATGGTTTAGGCGACAGGGTACAGTACGACAAGGGTTTACGTTTAGTGTACGTGTTAGGGCATGGGTTAGTGTTAGTGTACGGGTTAGGATTAGGGCACGGGTTAGTGTTAGTGTACGGGTTAGGATTAGGGCACGGGTTAGGTTAATGCTTTGGGTTAATGTTAGGGTTCGTGTTAGGGTTAGGGTTAGGGTATGGGGACGGTTTAGGCTAAAGTTTAGGGTACGACAACGGTTTAGGGTTAGCGTACGTTTTAGGGCATGGGTTAGTGTTAGTGTACGGGTTAGGTTAAGGATTCGGGATAAAGTTAGGTTTCGTGTTAGGGTTAGGGTTAGGGTACAGGTACGGTTTAGGGTACAGGTTAAGGTACGTTAACGATTTAGGGTTAGCGTACCTGATAGGGCATGGGTTAGTGTTAGTGTATGGGGTAGGATTAGCGCACTGGTTAGGTTAAGGCTTCGGGTAAGGGTTACACTTAGTGTTACGGTTAGGGTAAGGGTTTGGGAATGGGGACTGTTTAGGGTACAGGTTAAGGTTCGACAACCGTTTAGTGTTAGCACACGTGTTACGGCATGGGCTAGTGTTAGTGTACGGGTTAGGATTAGTGCACGGGTTAGGTTAAGGGTTCGGGTAAGGGTTACGTTTAGTGTTAAGGTTAAAGTTAGGGTTAGGGAATGGGGACGGTTTAGGGTCAAGGTTAGGGTACGACAACGGTTTAGTGTTAGATTACGTGTTAGGGCATGGGTTAGTGTTAGTGTACGGGTTAGGTTAAGGTTTTGGGTAATGGTTAGGTTTAGTCTTAGGGTTTGGGTATGGTTAGGGACTGGGACTGTTTACGGTACAGGTAAAGGTACGACAATGGTTTAGGGTTAGTGTACATGTTAGGGCATGCGTTAGTGTTAGTGTACGGGTTAGGATTAGGGCACGGGTGAGGTTAAGGCTTCGGGTTAATGTTAGGGTTCGTGTTAGGGTTAGGGTACGGTGACAGTTTAGGGTAAAGATTAGGGTACAACAACGGTTAGGTGTCAGCGTACGTGTTAGGGCATGGATTAGTGTTACTGAACGGGTTAGTATTATATTACGGGTAAGGTTAAGGCTTCCGGTGAATGTTAGGTTGCGTGTTAGGGTTAGGGGACGGGGCCGGTTTAGGGTAAAGGTTAGTGTACGACAACGGTTTAGGGTGTGCATACATGTTAGGGCATGGGTTAGTGTTAGTGTGCGGTTTAGCATTAGGGCACACATTAGGTTAAGGCTTAGGGTAACAGTTAGTGTTAGTATTAGTGTTAGGGATAGGGAACAGAGAACGTTTATGGTACAGGTTAAGGTACGACACCCGTTTAGAGTTAGCGTACATTTTAGGGCACGGGTTAGTGTTAGTGTACGGGTTAGGATTAGGGCACGGTTTAGGTTAAGGCTTCTGGTAAGTGTGACGGTTAGTGTTAGGGTTAGGGAATGGGGACGGTTTAGGGTAAAGGTTAGGGTACGACAAAGGTTTAGGGTTATCATGTGTGTTAGGGCATGGGTTAGTGTTAGTGTACGGGGTAGGATTAGAGCATGGGTTAGGTTAAGGCTTTGGGTAACAGTTAAGGTTAGTGTTAGGGTTAGGGTTAGGAAACAGAGACGGTTTAGGGTACAGCTTAAGGTACGACAACTCTTTAAGTTTAGTGTTCATGTTAGGGCATGGGTTCATGTTAGTGTTCATGTTATGTTTAGGGCACAGGTTAGGTTAAAGCTTCTGGTTAATGTTAGGGTTCGTGTTAGGGTTAGGGTACGGGATGGTTTAGGGTGAAGTTTAGGGTACGACAATGGTTAAGGGTTAGCGTACGTGTTAGGGCATGGGTTAGTGTTAATGAACGGGTTAGTATTATGTCACGGGTTAGGTTAAGGCTTCGGGTTAATGTTAGGGTTCATGTTACGAGTAGGGTTCGGGTTAGGGTACGGGGACGGTTTAGGGTAAAGGTTAGGGTACGACAACGGTTTAGGGTCAGCGTACGTGTTAGGGCATGGGTTCGTGTTAGTGTACAGGTTAGCATTAGGGCATGCATTAGGTTAAGGCTTAGGGTAACAGTTAGTGTTAGTATTAGTGTTAGGGTTAGAAAACGGAGACGGTTTATGGTACAAGTTAAGGTACGACAACCGATTAGGTTTAGCGTACGTTTAGGGCACGAGTTAGTGTACGGGTTAGGATTAAGGCACGGGTTAGGTTAAGGCTTCGGGTAAGGGTTACGGTTAGTGTTAGTGTTAGGGTTAGGGAACGGGGACGGTTTAGGGTAAATGTTAGGGTACGACAACAGTTTAGGGTTAGCATACATGTTAGGGCACGTGTTAGTGTTAGTGTACGGGTTAGGATTACGGCACGGGTTAGCTTAAGGCTTCGGGTAAGGGTTAGGGTTAGTGTTAGGGTTAGGGTTAGGGTGATGGAATGGGGACGGTTTAGGATACAGGTTAAGGTACGATAATGGTTTAGGGTTAGCGTACGTGTTAGGGCATAGATTAGTGTTAGTGTATTGTTTATTATTAGGACATAGGTTACGTCAAGGCTTCGGGTAAGGGTTAGGTTTAGTGTTAGGTTTAGGGTTAGGGTTAAGGAACGGGGATGGTTTTGGTACCAGTTAGGGTACGACCACAGTTTAGGGTTAGCGTACATGTTAGGGCATGGGTTAGTGTTAGTGTATGGGTTTGGATTAGGGTACGGGTTAGGTTAAGGCTTTGGGTAAGGGTTAGGTTTAGCATTAGGGTTAGGGTTAGGGTTAGGGAATGGGGACGGTTTAGGATACTGGTTAGGGTAAGACCACGGTTTAGGGTTAGTGTACATGTTAGGGCACAGGTTAGTATTAGTGAATGGGTTAGGATTAGGCCACGGGTTAGCTTAAGGCTTCGGGTAACGGTTAGGGTTAGTGTTAGGGTTAGGGTAGGGAACGGGGATGGTTTAGGGTAGAGGTTATGGTACGACAATGGTTTAGTGTTAGTGTACGTGTTAGGGCATGGGTTAGTGTTACTGTACGGGTTAGGATTAGGGCACTGGTTAGGTTGAGGTTCGGGTAAGGGTCACGGTTAGTATTAGGGTGAGGTTTAGGGTTTGGGAACGGGGACGGTTTAGGGTATATGTTAATGTACGACAACCGTTTAGGGTTAGCGTATGTTTTAGGGCACGAGTTTGTGTTATTGTATGGGTTAAGATTAGGGCACGGGTTAGCTTAAGGCTTTGGGTAATGGTTAGGGTTAGTGTTAGGTTTAGGATTACGGTTGGGAATGGGGACGGTTTAGGATACAGGTTAAGGTACGATAACGGTTTCGGGTTAGCGTACGTGTAAGGGCACAGATTAGTGTTAGTGTACTGTTTAAGATTAGGACACAGGTTAGGTTAAGGCTTCGGTTAAGCGTTAGTGTTAGGGTTAGGGTTAGGGTTAGGGACCCGGGACAGTTTAGGGTAAAGGTTAGGGTACGACAACGGTTTAGGGTTAGCGTATGTGTTAGCTCACGGGTTAGTCTTAGTGTATGGGTTAGGATTAAGGCACGGGCTAGGTTAAGGCTTCGGGTTAATATTAGGGTTCGTGTTAGGTTTAGGGTACAGGAACGGTTTAGGGTAAAGTTTAGGGTACGACAATGGTTAAGGGTTAGTGTACCTGTTAGGGCATGGGTTAGTTTTAGTGAATGGGTTAGTATTATGTCACGGGTTAGGTTAAGTCTTCAGGTAGATGTTAGGGTTCGTGTTAGGTTTAGGGTTAGGGCTAGGGTACGGGGACGGTTTAGGGTACAGGTTAAGGTACAACAACCGTTTAGGGTTAGCGTACGTTTTAGGGCATGAGTTACTGTTAGTGTGCCTGTTAGGATTAGGGCACGGGTTAGGCTTACGGTTTGTTTTAGGGTTAGGGTTAGGGAACGGGGACGGTTTAGGATAAATGTTAGGGTACGACAACAGTTTAGGGTTAGCGTACGTGTTAGGGCATGGGTTAGTGTTAGTGTATGGGTTAGGATTAGGGCATGGGTTAGCTTAAGGATTCGGGTAACAGTTTGAGGGTTAGGTTTAGGGTTAGGGTTAGGGAACGGGGACGGTTTAGGGTACCGGTTAGGGTACGAGCACAGTTTAGGGTTAGCGTACATGTTAGGGCACGGGTTAGTGTTAGTGTACGGGTTAGGATTATGGCACGGTTTAGGTTAAGGCTTCGGGTAAGGGTGAGGTTTAGCGTTAGGGATAGGGTTAGGGAACAGGGACGGTTTAGGGTAAAGTTTACGGTACGACAATGGTTTAGGGTTGGCGTACGTGTTAGGGCACTGGTTAGGTTAAGGCTTCGGTTAAGGTTTAGGTTTAGTGTGAGGGTTAGGGTTAGTGTTAGGGAACAGGGACGGTCTAGGGTAAATGTTAACATACAACAACAGTTTAGGGTTAGCGTACGTGTGCTGGCACGGGTTAGTGTTAGTGTACGGTTTAAGATTATGACACAGGTTGGGTTAAGGCTGCGGGTAAGGGTTAGTGTTAGTGTTAGGGTTAGGGTTAGGGAACGGGGATGGTTTAGGGTAAATGTTAGGGTACGACAACAGTTTACGGTTAGTGTACGTGTTAGGGCACGGGTTAGTGTTAGTGTACGGGTAGGATTAGGACACGGGATAGGTTAAGGCTTTGGGTTAATGTTAGGGTTCATGTTAGGGTTATGGTTAGGGTACTGGGACAGTTGAGGGTAAAGTTTAGGGTACGACAGTAGTTTAGGGTTAGCGTGCGTGTTAGGCACGTGTTAGTGTTAGTGTACAGGTTAGTATTATGTCATGGGTTACATTAAGGCTTCGGGATAATGTTAGGTTTCGTGTTAGCCTTAGGTTTAGTGTTAGGGTACGGGGACGATTTAGGGTACAGGTTAAGGTACGACAACCGTTTAGTTTTAGAGTACGTGTTAGGGCATGGGTTATTGTTAGTGTACAGGTTAGGATTAGGGCACGGGTTAGGTTAAGGCTTCGGGTAACAGTTAGGGTTAGTGTTAGGATTAAGGTTAGGGTTAGGAAACCGGGACTGTTTAGGGTACAGGTAAAGGTACGACAACGGTTTAGGGTTAGTGTACGTGTTTGGGCACGGGTTAGTGTTAGTGTACGAGTTAGGATTAGGGCACGGTTTAGGTTAAGGTTTTGGGTGACGGTTAAGGTTAGTAATAAAGTTAGGGTTAGGGAACAGAGACGGTTTAGGGTACAGGTTAAGGTACGACGACTGTTTGGGGTTAGTGTACGTGTTAGGGCACGTGTTAGTGTTAGTGTACGGGTTAGGATTATAGCACGGGTTAGTTTAAGGCTTTAAGTTAATGTTAGGGTTTGTGTTAGGGTTAGGATACGGGGACGGTTTATGGTAAAGGTTAGGGTACGACAACGGTTAAGGTTTGGCATATGTGTTAGGGCATGGGTTAGTGTTAGTGAATGGATTAGTATTATGTCACGGGTTAGGTTAAGGCTTCGGGTAAATGTTAGGGTTCATGTTAGGGTTAGGGTTAGGGTACGGGAATGGTTTAGGGTAAAGGTTAGGGTACGAAAACGGTTTAGGGTTAGCGTACGTGTTAGGTCACAGGTTAGTGTTAGTGTACGTATTAGGTTAAGGTTTCGGCGTAATGTTAGATTTTGTGTTAGGGTTTGGGTTAGGGTACGGTTTAGGGTACAGGTTAAGGTACGACAACCGTTTAGGTTTAGCGTACGTGTTAGGGCATGGGAGGTTAGGATTAGGTCACGGGTTAGCTTAAGGCTTCGGGTGAGGTTTAGGGTTAGGGTTAGTGTTAGGGAACAGGGACATTTTAGGGTACCAGTTAGGGTATGACCACGATTTGGGGTTAGCGTACATGTTACGGCATGGGTTAGTGTTAGTGTACGGGTTAGGATTAGGGCCCAGGTTAAGTTAAGGCTTCGGGTAAGGGTTACGGTTAGTGTTAGGGTTAGGGTTAGGGTTAGGGAATGGGGACGGTTTAGGGTAAATGTTAAGTTACGACAACAGTGTAGTGTTAGCGTATGTGTTAGGGCATGGGTTAGTGTTAGTGTACAGGTTAGCATTAGGGCACGAGTTAGCTGAAGGCTTCGCGTAAGGTTTAGGGTTAGTGTTAGGGTTAGCGTTAGGGTTAGGGTACGGGGACTGTTCAGGATACAGGTTAAGGTACGATAACGGTTTAGGGTTAGCGTACGTGTTAGGGCACAGATTAGTGTTAGTGTACTCTTTAAGATTAGGACACAGGTTAGGTTAAGGCTTCGGGCAAATATTAGTATTAGTGTTAGGGTTAGGGTTAGGGTTAGGGAACCGGGATGGTTTAGGCTAAAGGTTAGGGTACAAGAACGGTTTAGGTTTAGCATGCATGTTAGGGCATGGGTTAGTGTTAGTGTACGGGTTAGGATTATGGCACGGGTTAGCTTAAGGCTTCGGGTAACCTTTAGGGTTAGGGTTAGGAAACGGGGATGGTTTAGGTTCCAGTTAGGGTACGATAACAGTTTAGGGTTAGCGTACGTGTTAGGGCACAGATTAGTGTTAGTGTACTGTTAAAGATTAGGACACAGGTTAGGTTAAGGCTTCGGGTAAGGGTTAGTGTTAGTGTTAGGGTTAGAGTTAGGGTTAGGGAACCGGGACAGTTTAGGGTAAAGGTTAGTGTACGACAATGGTTTAGGGTTAGCGTATGTGTTAGGGCATGGCTTAGTGTTAGTGTACCGGTTAGGATTAGGGCACGGGTTAGCTTAAGGCTTCGCGTAAGGTTTAGTGTTAGTGTTAGTATTAGGGTTAGGGTTAGAGAACAGGAACGGTTTAGTGTACCGGTTAGGGTACGACCACGGTTTAGGGTTAGCGTGCGTGTTACGTACGCTAGGGTTAGCTAGGGTTAGGGTTAGGGTTAGGGTACGGGAATGGTTTAGGGTAAAGGTTAGGGTACGAAAACGGTTTAGGGTTAGCGTACGTGTTAGGTCACAGGTTAGTGTTAGTGTACGTGTTAGGATTAGGGCACGGGTTAGCTTAAGGCTTCGGGTAAGTGTTAGGGTTAGTGTTACGGTTAGGGTTAGGGTTAGGGAATGGGGAAGGTTTAGGGGATAGGTCATGGTATGACAACGGTTTAGGGCACTGGTTAGGTTAAGGTTTCGGGTAGTTGTTAGGCTTAGTGTTAGGCTTAGTGTTAGGGTTAGGGGACGGTTTAGGGTAAAGGTTAGGGTACGACAATGGTTTAGGGTTAGCGTATGTGTTAGGGCACGGGTTAGTGTTAGTGTACGGGTTAGGTTAAGGCTTCGGGATAATGTTAGGTTTTGTGTTAGGGTTAAGGTTAGGTTTAGGGTACGGGGACGGTTTAGGGTACAGGTTAAGGTACGACAACCGTTTAGGGTTAGCGTACGTGTTAGGGTATGGGTTAGTGTTAGCGTACGGGTTACGATTAGGGCACTGGTTAAGTTAAGGCTTCGGGTAAGGGTTACGGTTAGTGTTAGGGTTAGGGTTAGGGAACAGGAACTGTTTAGGGTAAAGGTTAGGGTATGACAACTGCTTAGTGTTAGAGTGCGGGTTAGGGCACGGGTTAGTGTTAGTGTACTGGTTAGGATTAGGGCACGGGTTAGGTTAAGGCTTTGGGTAACGGTTAGTGTTAGTCTTAGGGTTAGGGTTATGGTTAGGTACCGGGGATGGTTTAGGGTACAGTTTAGGGTACGACAAAGGTTTAGGGGTAGCGTACATGTTAGGCACGGGTTAGTGTTAGTGTACAGGTTAGGATTATGGCACGGTTTAGGTTAAGGTTTCAGGTTAATGTTAGGGTTCGTGTTAGGGTTCGTGTTAGGGT
>NW_006793663.1:0-2644 GCF_000442215.2 Lipotes vexillifer | reverse complement strand
GCTTGCGGGCTCTAGAGCGCAGGCTCGGTAGTTGTGGCGCACGGGCTTAGTTGCTCCGTGGCATGTAGGATCTTCCCAGACCAGGGCTCATACCCATGTCCCCTGCATTGGCAGGTGGACTCTCAACCACTGTGCCACCAGGGAAGTCCCCAACTGATTGCTTTTATACAGAGTATCTCATCTATTATTTTAGCAACTCTGTGAAATAGATATTATCATTGTAGTAGACTCTCTTGTTTTTCAAAGTAGATACATGTCGAGATCTTGGGAATCCCAAAGTTGAAGATATAGTAGAGAAGGAGATTCTGCATATTATGTATTTTAAATTAATAAATGGAATATTGAATTTGATGGTATACGCATTCCTGTTATAGTATTAGAGACACAGTCAATTAAGCATTCTTCTATTTTTTTATCCAAAACTTTTGTTAAGAGCTACATCTTTTTTTATTGAATGATTTTCCTTATGAAAATAGATTTTAAATAAACCATGAAAATAATTGCTTACGTGACATCAAGAAGAAAACAAAGCTCTATTGAGTTGCCTGCAGATGTTGGTAAGCTGACTAAGTGCAGCAGCCTCACAGTAAGCATAATTTAAATGGATACCTCAGCCAAATGACAAATTATTTCATGTTACGAACCTTCAGGATGATCCTAACATAAATGTAGCCATGAATCTTAAATTATGGACTATTCATATCCTACTGTATTTATAAATGAAGAAACAGAGAATCAGGGAAGGAAAGTGACACCAGGATAATAATACACCAGTTAAGGAGGCTAGACTTGGGATTCAATCATATTGGCTTATCTTCTGGTTCGGAATTCCCTGCCCTGTTAAAGTAAGGAGAACAAAAGATTCACCTCTATGGTGGATTAAAGATGGTCACAAAATCTTTGGCACTTCTCCCACTGAAAGTGGAGTCTATGTTTCCTCCACGTGAACCTAGGTGGGTGCTGCGACTGCTCTAAGGGACAGAATATGGTGAAGATGACACTCTGACAGTTTTTGGGCCCAGGCCTTAGGAGACTGATGGCTTCCACTTCCTGTCATTTGGAACACTCACTCTTGGAAGCCATCCTCCAGGTAGAAATGTGGCTACCCTGAGAGCACCATGTTGTGAGAGGTCAAAGCCCTGTGAAGAGGACCTGGAGATGAGACACTATGTGGCCCAAGAGAGAGACCAAGGAGCATCGAGATGCTAGACATGAGTGAGACATATGAGCCATCTTGGAAGTGGATACCCAGCCCCAGTGACCCCAACTGACCACAAACAGATCAGACACACAAGCTGCCCAGCTGAGGTCATCCAAATTCTGAACCTCCAAATTTTGATCAAATAAAATAGTTGTTTGGGATACTTAATTTTGTGGTAGTTCGTAATGCAGCCATAGAAAACAGGAACAGATGTAGGTGCCATCATTACAAAAACCGAAAACATGTGGCATTGATTTGGGGACTGAACAGTGGGCAGAGATTGAAACGAGTGTTAATGGAGAAGGACAGGAGGTTATTACTGAGGCCTGGCAAGGGGGAAACCTCTATTTTTTGGTTGTAGAAGGTCTGATAAAACTGTCACCTGACATATTTTGGAAAATATAAAACGTACCTAATAAACTAGTGGATCTCAATAAGTAGATTTCCAGGCAGAATGTTAAGAGTGCCAAATAGTTCTTGTATCTGCATACAGTAAAGTATAGATAGGGAGAAATTAGCTAAAGATGTTATTCAATTTTTTAGCAGAATTTAGAGGAAACATATAGAACCCAGGACTTGTTGGCTTCAAAACAGCACTATTTCTGATTTGTTTTCCAGCCAAGAACACACTTTTAAAGCAAGAAATAGCCTCCAGGTAAAAGTAAAAACCAGGGCAGTAAAACAAAGTAAAAGAAAGACTCAGGGTAGAGATGAAGTCAAAGCTGCAAGCATAAATCCCTGTGATAAGATCTCAGAAACGTTTAAGTGGATGCCCTATCAGCTAGACAAAAGATTTTAAGTGCCTTATCATCCTTCTCTATTAAACAATAGATTCTAGTAATCTTAAGGCTACTGTACCATCCTTAAGCAGATTTCCAAAAGGCCAAAGGCAGAGAAAAGCCTATCTCAAAAGGATTTGTGGGTAAGACTTTGATCTAAAAGAATGGATTATAGTTTGATATACAGGAATCCCACAATGTTTTTAAAGGAATTAAACCACCTTGGAGTGAAAGGGTCAGAGACAATATCAAATTAAAAAGAGGGCTTTGGACCCCTAAACTAATACAGGAAGGACTCAGGCTGAGAAACTTACTCAGCAGAAAACATAGGCTATTTTTTATGGAAAATGAAGACTGTCTTAGAGGGCAGAACCAAGAGCCCAAAGGTCAAAAGCCAAGAACCACGGAGAATCATACCAAGGCTGCAGGTCTAGAGCTTCATCGAGAAACTGGCAATATGTGCCTACCTGGATGTCATACTGTTATGGAACGGTGACTGCTTTGTGTCCCCTGTCTTCCCCATTTTTGAAAGGGCATGTCTACACATGACTGCCCCAACATTGTGTGTGTGTGTGTGTGTGTGTGTGTGTGTATGCACATGCGTGTCTGTGCATGCGCATGTGAGTGTGTGTGTGTGTGTGTGTGTGTGTGTGTGTGTGTGTGT
>NW_006793662.1:0-200 GCF_000442215.2 Lipotes vexillifer | reverse complement strand
CCAGTGGTTAAGACTTCGCCTTCCAATGCAGGGGGTGTGGGTTCAATCCCTGGTCGGGGAGCTGAGATCCCACATGCCTTGCGGCCAAAAAACCAAAACATAAAACAGAAGCAATGTTAAAACAAATTCAATAAAGCCTTTAAAAATAGTCCACATTAGGCTTCCCTGGTGGCGCAGTGGTTGGGAGTCCACCTGCCGAT
>NW_006793661.1:0-268 GCF_000442215.2 Lipotes vexillifer | reverse complement strand
TGCGCCACCAGGGAAGCCCGCATGTGTCTTTTTGAATTATGGTTTTCTCTGGGTATATGCCCAATAATGGGATTGCTGGGTCATAAGGTAATTCTATTTTTAGATTTTTAAGTAAACTCCATACTGTTCTCCATAATGGCTGTATCAATTTACATTCCCACCAACAGTTCAAGAGGGTTCCCTTTTCTGCATACCCTCTCCAGCATTCGTGGTTTGTAGATTTTCTGATGATGCCCATTCTTTTTTTTTTTTTTTTTTTTTTTTTAAA
>NW_006793660.1:0-5486 GCF_000442215.2 Lipotes vexillifer | reverse complement strand
CCCGTGTCCCCTGCATTGGCAGGCGGACTCTCAACCACTGCGCCACCAGGGAAGCCCAACAATAGTTTTAAAGTTACTTTTAATCCTTAAGTCAGTATTATTCTCCTTTTTCACTCTATATTTTTACTTCATTTATTTGCATCTTATCTCTTTTGTCATGATCAATCTTATCAGGACTCTGTCTCGTATTAATTTCATCCCAGAAGCAGCACTGGGTCCTGTTGTTCTTCCGTATTCTTCTTTTGTTCTCTAGTTCATTGATTCGCTCCCGGAAGGTGTTCTGTTATGTGCAGCTGAACCTTATTTTTGTCCTTGCAGCACTGAGTCATTCCACATCTTCAGCGAGGTCACCTCCATCACGAAGGTCCAGAGAGGGGGTCCAGCCAATGGCCATGACTTGCCCAAGTCTGGGTTCCTGCCCCAGAATGCGGGGCTCCATCTCTTCCAGACTGGCAGCCCTCACACTGCCCCTGCCTCTGGGCATGTTGGGAGGGGCTAATGGGAGAATTGCTGCTGCCGCCTGCTCCTCTGTCCTGTAAATAGCCCGCCCCCAGGCGCCCCTCTATGGCCTCTTCTTCCACACATTCCTCAGTCTGGGCAGGAGTTCAGAGGTCTGCTCCTGGCCCTGAGATCCCAGATGTCACGATGAGCTTCCCCTCCCGCATCCCCAGGACAGCTGTGGGGCTCGAACTGTTTAACACTTGGCTTCAGTCTGAGCTGGCGGGGTTCTGCGTGCAGGGACTGATGTGGTCCCCCCAAGGAGGGGTGGGACGTGTGCTCTCAGCACACGCACGTGACTGTCTCTGCATACACCGCTGTGAGCTGGGGTTCCTGGCAAGGAAGTGGTCCTCATTTGCTGGGTGAAGGGGTTGGGGCAGGAGCTATGCTGAGGATGCAGCTGGTGAGGCAAAGATAAGGCAGCTGGGGAGTCGGAAGAGGTCACGATGGGGCATAGGCTTTCCAAATTGGCATGAGGGTTTATTTACAGACATCGAATGCCAGGGAAAAGGCACTGAACCTGGCACATGTTAGACGCTAGATATATATATTTGTTGCATAAATGAATACATGAATGAGTGAATTGGGGGACCCAAGCTTTAATCCCAGCTCTGTTGCTGTACATTCTTGGGGAAGTTCCTCGGCCTTTCTTGGCCTCAATTTCCTCATCTGTAAAATGGGAGAGGGATGAATTCCATATTTTATAGTGCCTCTTTCTCTAGGGATTTCTGTTTTTATGCCTGGGAACATTTCTGGAGTGGCAGCTCTGACCTGGATGGAAGTATGCAGGCTGGGCCCTCAAGAATGCAGAGTTCTGAAATGTCAGAAGCAGAGGTGGGTCCTATAGATTCTCTGATGTCTGAATAGTTACCAAAGTTCAGGGGAGCCCATTGAGGTGGAACTAGTCGGTCAGGAGGGACCAGGCACCAGGGCAGAAGTGGCTTTGCTTTTGGCCAGACATCCCTTGGAGGAGGCAGATAACAGTTTAGGCTACTGTTTCCCCATCCAAGAGCCCCTTCATCATTCAGGATATCCAGTCTCCAGGAACTTACTTCTCACTGTCTGAGCCCCTACAGGTGCCATTATCTGTCTAATCCATCCACCCATCCATTTGTCTATCAATCCATCTGCCCATCCACTGATTCATTTGTTTACCTGTCCATTCATCCATTCATCTGTTTATCCACCTATCCATCCATTTGTCCATCCATCCATCCATCCATCCATCTATCTATCTGTCTGTACATTCATACATCCATGCATTCATTCAACAAACACTGAATGTAGTGGGCCATGCCCTAATATGAAATAAATAATAAAAAGCAAGGTCTCTGCCCACAATGAATTCACAGACTAGAGGGGAAGATAGAGACAAGCAAAGAGATGCTGACAGCAGAGTAAGTGGGGAGTACCAGGTACTGAGGGCAATGAGAAAAGGACCCAGCCTGGGAGGTGGGAGAGGAGGCTTTGGAAGTCTTACTGGAGGAGGTGACATCCGAGATGAATCTTGAAGCAAGAGTAGGAGTCTAGGCAAAAAGGCAACACAGGGGGACAGAGAGAACAGAGGCCTGAAAGCAACGTGAGAGCGGGGGTGTCTGGGGCACTGTGAGTAGCTGAGTCTGGATGAAGCCTGGAGGCCTGGTGGGAGGTGAGGGAGATGAGGCTGGAGAGGCCTGGCCTGTGTTGGTTGGGGAGGACACTTGTGACTGGGGTGGGAATAGGGGCCGAGAACTTGGGATATCCAGGGACCATCTGGAGGTGTAGAAAAGCTCTGGATCAGGCATCAGAATGCCAGCTTCCTTCCTCCCTCTCCCCTGAGTGACCTTAGGGAAGTTACCTCACCTCTCTGGGCCTCAGTTCCCCTGCTGTGACAGCCCTGTGACGCGGTTGCCCTTTGTGGCCTCTTGGGACCCTTCCAGCTCTGAGGACGTCCTTGAGTTACATGTGGTCAGCAAAACCAATAACCACATGAACATCTGGCCTGGCCTGAGGAGCAAGTTAATTGTTCCCAGTCCCTTGCATGTCGAGGGGGGAGCGCCTTGGTTAGGGGGGCCCTGGTTAGGGGTGGCCCCTGTGGGGCTCCCAGTCCTGGGATGACAGCATGTGCTGAGCAGGGAGTGAGTCACCAACCATTCATCAGCTTGGGCCCTAGGGTTCCCAGGTGCGGGAAGGGGGCCCCATCCCCTGCCCCTCACTGCCCAGAGCCCCCTTCTCAAGCCAGCAGACCCTTGTTCAGAAGAAAATCCCATATGAAACTCTAATAATTAAAACAGGCCCAAAGAAAGTTGTTTGGGATAAATCAGAGGGTGGGAGCCCTTGTCTGGGGCTCTGGACCCTCTCCCACTCCTCGGCAGCCCCCGAGGCCCTAACCAAGGAGCCCCTTTGAGTTCAAGGGTCCAAACATCCTCAGGAGGGGAGATGGGACCCAGAGGGGGGAAGGGGCTGACGCTGGGGTCACCCATCATGTTGCCTTGATTCTCTCCTCCCTGGGCTCTGGCTGCCCTTCCCCAGCCCTGGAGGATGGGGGATACAACAAGCACCTCAGCTCAAACATCACAGCCTCTCAGTGGCACCATAGGGAACGTGGGCTAAAGGTGTGCTCTGCCCCAGACAAGACCCCAGCAGGTTTTGCCTTCAGCTCTGGGCCTGTGTCTCCCCAGCTCTACAGTGGGAAGGCCAGTGAGAGATTAGAAATAACTAGCATTGATAGAAGGCTTAGTGTGTACCAGGCATGAATTTAATCCTCACAGCAACCCTCTAAAGGATGCATCATTATTATCCTCGTTTCACAGATGGGGAAACTGAGGCACCAAGAAGTTAAATAGCTTGCCCACGTTCACGTAACAGGTAGGAGGCAGAGCTGGGATCTGAACCCAGGTAGCTGGCCCCTGAGTCCTCGCTCTTATCCACTGTGCTTGAAAGATGGCTTGGAAGCACCTTCCAGTCCCTACTGTTCGGGATTCAGGCAGTGAGCTAGAAGTGGTTCAGAGGGAAGGGAGAAACTCAGTCACATCCTGGCTCTGTCGCTTGCTGTGTGACTTTGGGTGAGTCACTTCATCTCTCTGGGCCTCCGTTTCCAAGCAGGGATGCTGTGAGAATTGAAGGGCTGGGGTAGCATTGCTTTCAGGGATGGCACACTCACTGGGACTGATGGTCCTTCAGTCTTCACCCACGGCCCCTTCCTTGTAGCCACTGTCTCGGTGGGGAGTGGCAATGGCCACGGTTGAGACTTTCCCTTCCATCTCCAAGCTGCCTGGCTGGGTCTCCAGGAGAAGTTGTTTCCCTAACCTCCCAACCCCTCAGAAAGGACCAACAGGGTTGGTTCCAGCTACACCCTCCCTCTTGGCTCAGAGCCCAAGACCTGTCCCCTTAGAGGCCAATTCCTCCTCCGACACCCAGGTGGGCATATGAGCTGCCCAGGCTGTGGTGAGGGGCGTCTAACCAGCTTCCAAGAACCTAAGTGGGTGCAAGTGGGACAGAGAGGCCCTGATACTCCATCCCATCAGCGCCACCAGCCCCCGAACAAAACACTTCATTACTGGAAGCCCAGCCAGGCAGAGGGGGTGGAAGTGGCCGTGTGGCAGGAAACCGAGCAGGGCCAGCCAGGCCTCAGCCCTCGAAGCCAGCAGCCCGTGGACTGACCACGCAGGGTTGGCTCACTGGGGTGTTTACGGAAACGCTGGCCCTGAGGCCGGCCTAGCTGCTGGCCTGGGATCCCCTGAGTCACCCCCAGGCCTCAGAGTGCCAGCAGGGGATATCAGAGGCTGCAGCTGAGGCCTTGTTTTCCTCCACAGCCCACCTGGGGAGTGGAAAGTTGAGGAGCCCGGCAGTCAGTAAGTGGTGGAGACGGGCAAGGTCTTCAGATCACGCCCTTTCTGGACCCTGCTGGAAAGCAGCATCAACTCGAGAGAGGTGTGGACCAAGTGGCTCTGGAGCCGGGCTACCTGGGTTCAAATCCTGGCTGCACCCCTCTCTGGCTATATAACTCAGGGTAGTTTGCTTAACTTTTCTGAGCCTCAGTTTGCCTATCTGTAAAATGGGGATGTGATAATAGTACATACTTTCCAGGGATAATGACATGATTTCATATTTGTAAAGTGCTTAGAGCAGTGGCTATCACATACTCAGTGCCATAAGTGTTTGCTACAGAAATCGTTTCAATTTAAAGATTATTTGTTGAGCCTCCGGGCCATGATTGAGGAGCTAAAGTTATGGAGGTACATCAGATTTAGATCCTGCCCAGGGTGCTTCAAGGTCAAAGTGAGGGATGGAGGTTGGAGGATTAGGAGGTTGGGAGGGGGGTGATTTCCCTAATTACAGTCACGATGCTAACTAATGGGTGAATATCTGCCTCTCCAGCCTCTGTTTTTAAGAACTGGGGCCACATGAGTCCATTCACGGCTCTATCCCAGTGACCAGCACAGAGACTGGCACCAGGTGGGTACCTAAACCTGATGTGAAACGCGTGGGTGAACACCTGATGCTTTTTGAGCCCTGACCGTGGTACTGGCACTGAGCCCAGAGCATTACGTGCACCACCCCCTTCCTGTCCCTCAGTGCCCCAGTGGAGAAAGTCGGATCATTCTTTCTGTATTCAGAGAAGCAAACTGAAGCCCAGCAGGTAGGTGGCAGAGCTGGGACTGAACTCACGTCTAAGTTCAGAACCTGCCTTTTAATTTTTTTAAAATTAATTTATTTTATTTTATTTATTTTTGGCTGCATTGGGTCTTCGTCGCGGTGAGCAGGGGCTACTCTTCGTTGCGGTGCGCAAGCCTATCACTGTCGTGGCTTCTCTTGCTGCGGAGCACAGGTTCTAGGTGCGCAGGCTTCAGTAGTTGTGGCACGTGGGCTCAGTAGTTGTGGCTCGCGAGCTCTAGAGCGCAGGCTCAGTAGTTGTGGTGCACAGGCTTAGTTGCTCCGCCACATGTGGGATCTTCTGGGACCAGGGCTCGAACCCTTGTCCCCTGCATTGGCAGGGGGGGGGGGGT
>NW_006793659.1:0-337 GCF_000442215.2 Lipotes vexillifer | reverse complement strand
ATTTTTGAAACAGACAAATAACTTGCATGGACTGCTCTCCAGGCAAGACATACAAATGGTCAATAAGGACATGAAAAGATGTCAAAGATCAGTAGTCATTATGAAAATGCAAATTAAAGCCACAGTGTGATGCCCCTTCACACACACTAAAATAAAAATAAATTTTAAAATAAATTTTAAAATATGTAAATAAAAATAGCAAATGTTGGAAACAATGCAGAGAAATTGGAACCCTTAAAACTCACTTGTTGAGATGTACAATGGTGCAGTCTAGGTGTACAAACCTTTAGCATTTACTCAAAAATATAAAATATAATTACCATGTGGTTCAACAACT
>NW_006793658.1:0-242 GCF_000442215.2 Lipotes vexillifer | reverse complement strand
GACTTACTTCACTCTGTATGGCAGACTCTAGGTCTATCCACCTCATTACAAATAGCTCAATTTGGTTTCCGTTTATGGCTGAGAAATATTCCATTGTATATATGTGCCACATCTTCTATATGCATTCATATGATGATAGAAACTTAGGTTGTTTCCATCTCTGGCCTATTGTAAATAGTGCTGCAATGAACATTTTGGTACATGAATCTTTTTGAATTATGGTTTTCTCAGGGTATATGCCC
>NW_006793656.1:0-218 GCF_000442215.2 Lipotes vexillifer | reverse complement strand
ATTCCTATACACTAATGATGAAAAATCTGAAAGAGAAATTAAGGAAACATTCCCATTTACAATTGCAACAAAAAGCAAAAAATACCTAATAATAAACCTACCTAATGAGACAAAAGACCTGTATAAGGTCTATAAGACACTGGTGAAAGAAACTGAAGATGATACAAATAAATGGAGAGATATACCATGTTCTTGGATTGGAAGAATCAACATTGTGA
>NW_006793655.1:0-1885 GCF_000442215.2 Lipotes vexillifer | reverse complement strand
ATCTTTTTTGGTGAGTTCCAGTGTCTTCCTGTCAATGATTGTTCAGCAGTTAGTTGTGATTCTCTTGTTCTCGCAAGAGGGAGTGGTAGCACATTGTTCTACTCCACCATCTTGGTTCAGGGTCCCCTGGTGATCTCTTAAGTTTGAATATATTCTAACAACACTGCATTTTTACTCTCCCCACCCATGTTTAATGTTTTTGACATTATATATTATATTTTTTTATTTTGCATATTCCATCAGTACTTATTGTGGATATAGATGATTTCACTACTTTTTTCATTTAACCTTTCTACTAGCTTTATAAGCAGTTGATCTATTTTTACTGTATATTTGCCTTTACCAAAATTTTCTTCATAATTTTCATATTTGGGGCCTTTTCTTTTCTGCTGAGAATAGTCCCTTTAACATTTCTTGTAGAACTGATTTAGTGGTGCTGGATTCTTTTATCTTTAGCTTGTCTGTAAAACTCTTTATCTGTCCTTGAAATCTGAATTACAGCCTTGTCTGGTAGTATACTCTTGACTCTAGGTTATTTCCTTTCATTACTTTGAATATATATTTCCATTCCTTTCTGGCCAGAAAACTTTCTGCTGAGAAGTAAGCTAGTTGTGTTCTGGGAGTCCCCTTATGTGTAACTAGTTGTTTTTCTCTTGCTCTTTTTAGGATTCTCTCTTTATCTTTAATTTTTGCCATTTTAATTGTAATTTGTATTGGTTTAGACCTCTTGGGTTTGTCTCGTTTGGAACTCTCTGCTTCCTGGACCTGAATGTCTGTCTCATTTTCCAGATTAGGGAATTTTTTAACATCTTATTTCTTCAAATAATTTATCTGCCCTTTTCTTTCTCTCTTTTTCTTCTTGGACCCCTATAGTATGGAAATTAGTATATTAGATATTGTCCTTGAGGTCTCATAAGGTATACTCATTTATTTTCATTCTGTTTTCTTTTATCTGTTCATCTTGTGTGATTTCCACTACTCTGTCTTATAGATCACTGATTTGGTCTTCTGTGTTATCTACTCTGTTGATTCCTTCTAGTGTACATTTTATTTCAGTTACTGTATTTTTACCTCTGTTTGCTGCTTCTTTATATTTCTTCTTTATATTTATGTTCATACATTCTTCTCCTGAGCTCAGTGAGCACCTTTATGATTATTACCTTGAACTCTCTACTTATTAGATTGCTTGTCTCTACTTCGTTTAGTTCTTCTGAGGATTTGCCTTGTTTTTTCATTTGGAACATATTCCTCTGTCTCCTTATTTTGCCTAGTTCTCTGTATTTATTTCTATGCATTAGATAGGTTGGTAATGTTTCCCAAATCTTGGAGTAGTGGTCTTATGTAGGAGACATCCTATGGGACCCAGGAGCATCCTCTCCTCTGGTCACCAGAGCTGTATGCTTTAGGGGTGCCCCCTGTGTAGCCTGTGTAGGCCCTAATAGTGTGGCCTGTGTAGGCCCTTCCATTATGATAGGGTTAACTACTGTGGGTGTGCTGGTAGGTGGGGCTGGCTGCCGGCCCACTTGGCTGCAAGGCCTTGCCTTGTGTGGTGGCTACTGGTCTGCTGGATGGTGGGGCTAGGTGCCTGTGTACCTGGTTGCACAGGTTGAGGGACCAAAGAGCCACGGGGTTGGTGTCCATCTCCTGGGTGATGGGGCCAAGTCCTTGTGGCTGGCTCTGTGGCCAGAGAGCTGCAGTGCTGGTGCCAGTCTGCTGGTAGGTGGTTAAGCGCCCAGCACTAATAGGCTAGAAGGAGGACAGCAGAATGGCACTTGTCAGTACTAGTGTTCATGTGGTTGAACAAGCTTTTAAAAATGGCTGCTGCCGGGCTTCCCTGGTGGCGCAGTGGTTGGGAGTCCGCCTGCCGATGCAGGGGACTCGGGTT
>NW_006793654.1:0-3098 GCF_000442215.2 Lipotes vexillifer | reverse complement strand
CTTCACTCCAGTGGGTGAACTTCTGTGGTATAAGTGTTCTCCAGTTTGTGAGTCACCCACCCAACAGTTATGGGAATTGATTTTATTGTGATTGCGCCCCTCTTATCATCTCATTGTGGCTTCTCCTTTGTCTCTGGATGTGGTGTATCTTTTTTGGTGAGTTCCAGTGTCTTCCTGTCGATGATTGTTCTGCAGATACTTGTGATTCCGGTGCTCTCACAAGAGGGAGTAAGCACACATCCTTCTATTCCACCACCTTGAAACAATCTTGGAGCCATTTCTTAAAATATATGTCTTGACATTATGCACACACACACACACACACATCCTATTAGGTATAAGTTAGACAGATAGAAAGATGATAAGGTAGATAGATCTATCCATCTATTTTTTAGCCTTTCTATCTATATCTATACATACTATATATTTTCTCTATCTCTATCTCTATCTAATCTATCTATCAGCGTTCTCCAGAGAAACCAATATGTTTTATTGGTTCTGCTTCTCTGGAGAACTCTGACTGATATACCTCATCTACATTTCTCACATTGTTTCCTCCACTTGCCCTGCTGCAACCACACCAGCCTCTTGACTGGGTCTTCAGACACACACGCATGCCCTTGCCCTAGTGCTTCTGCACTGGCCGCTCCATCCACTAGACCCTTCTTACCCCAGATAATTCCATGGCTCACTCCCCACTTCCTTCAAGTTCCACCTTCTCAAGGAAGCTTACACTAACCACTTTATTTAAATTGCAGCTCATCCCCTCTAGTCTTTCCCTTTCTCCCTACCCTGCTCTGTTTTCTTTTTTCCACAGCACTTTATCACCTCCTAACATATTTCATAATTTATTTGTCTTATATATTGTTTATTGTTTGTCTCCACAACTAGGATGTAAGTTCTATGAAGGAGACAATCCTTGTCTATTTTATAGACTGATGTATCCCAGGTGCTTAGCACAGAGGAAATACCCAATGATAATTGGTGGAGCAGCAATGAATGAGCAGTCTGTGGAGATCAGTGAATCAGAGGGCTAGTGGGTCTGAGATGGGGTGATGGGGCTTGTCAGCTGAGGACTTTGCTTAATGAATGGGGTCTGCATGGACAGTGATTGGTAGGACTAGGAGGGTCAATAGTAGGTAAATGGGGTCAATGGCTTGGGCATCTCTGTGGAGATCATTAAGGAGACTGGCTATGGGAGAGGCTAATTATCTTGCCCAAAGTCACCCACCTAGTAAGTGGCAGAGCTGGAATTGATCTTAAGATGTCTTAACCTCAGTGTTGTACAAGTCAAGATGTGAAAGCTGAGTGAAAGAAGTATACAGGGGCAAGGGCAAGACAAGGTCTGTGGATCCTGGAAATTTTCCCTGTGTAGCAAATCAGAATGGGGAAAAAACTAGAAAGTTGATACTACAGGTAAATTCAGCACTCAAGAGCTCTGGTAGAATAACCTGGTAGAATAATCTGGTAGATGCTTAATCTGTCAGATTATATCAGTGAACCGTGCATGAGGCCATGATTCTCTAGACTAATGCACCCTTCCTGCGATTTATGCCTCTGAGTCTGCAGGTAAATATGAGAATGAATCACAGCCTGATGCAGGTGTTGGGAGAAGGCAGGAACCACAGCAATGTTCCTATAAATGTGGGGAGCTTGTGCCCTGGCATGATGATTTTGATACTGGTGTGTAGGATGAGAGGGGGAAAAATACAGAAAGCAGAAAGACTAAAGTTTTGCAATAGTAATCCATGAATTAAGTGATGAGGCTAAAAATGTCCAAACCCAGTCCCATCAGCATTAGTGCCTCTCTCCACCTTTCTTTGCCTTTTCCATCCAATCCCCCCACTCAGTCTTCCCCTTTCAGAGCTGCAGCCCATCTTGATTCCTACTCTTTGCTCCACAGATTAAAATGTCATCTCTGAAACTCCCAACCTACTTGTCATAGCTTTCTGTACTCTGCTCTGTCCACACTGGAGCAGATTTCTCCCCTCAAAGCCCAAGACGTGGGAAATGTTAACGCTTAGGAATTTTTCATATTTAGAGGCAAAGACGTCAATATAACAGTATTCCTGAAGAGGTTTCCTTCTATAAAATGATGGCGAAAAGATTCACTTGGAATTATCATTTTATTCCATTTTAGAGTGAGTCTTGCAAATCAAGAATTATATACAAAAGGAACAGAAAACCCAAGTCAAACGTTTGGGAAAAGTTACATTTATTTACCGAGAAATTACTGAATAAAGTGAGAGACAATGAATGTAATGAATTTGGGAGAAATTTCCAAAGACCACAAAATGTAATAAATGTGACAAAGTTGTAATAAATGTTATAAATGTGTCCAAAAAAACCCACACTAGTGAAAATGCATAAGAATATAAGTAATATAAAAAAAATCCCTCCTGTACAAGTCTCAACACATTGAACATGGTGAATAAAAGCTTATAACAAAATGTGATCTTACTCTGCTTTAGAGAACTCATACTGGAGAGAAATAGTGTGATTGTAATGTGGAAGAGCCTCCAACCAGAACCCCGTTTTCACTGGAATATATAATCCATACTGGTAAGAAATCATTCAAGGACAATGAATGTGAGAAAGCCTATAGGTATAGCCTGGCTCTTATTCAACAGAAAATGAAACACATAGGCAGAATGCCTTACAAATTCCACAAATTTGGGGGAAAAACTTTTTTCAGGGGTTCAAATTGATTGATCGGACATTGGAGAAGGCAAACTATGCATGCAAAGAGCATGGAAAAACCTTCAAGGATTTTTCAACTCCCACTGAACATCAAAGAAATGATCCAAGGCAGAGAACTTATGTACACACTGAATGTGGAAAAGCCCTCTTCCAAGAGTCAGAACTTTTTGGACACATTAGAGAATTCAGAAAGGAGAGAAATCTCACAAATGTACTAAATATGACAATGCCTTTAGCAATAGAGGATGCCCCAACTGCACACAAAAATGGTGCATGCATCTTCTACAAGTGGACTGAATGTGAGAAGGCCCAGAAGAAGATGACAGAACTCACTGTGCATCAAAGAATCCACAACAGAGAGACCAGTCTGAATAAATGTGGGTGTGTATGAAAGTCTT
>NW_006793652.1:0-352 GCF_000442215.2 Lipotes vexillifer | reverse complement strand
CTGTGAGTTTGTTGTATATGGCCTTTATTATGTTGAGGTAGGTTCCCTCTATGCCCACTTTCTTAGAGTTTTTATCATAAATGGAGGTTGAATTTTCTCAAAAGCTTTTTCTGCATCTACTGAGATAATCATATGGTTTTTATTCTTCAATTTGTAAATATGGTGTATCACATTGACTGATTTGCGTATATTGAAGAATTCTTACATCCCTGGGATAAATCCCACTTGATCATGGTGTATGATCCTTGTAATTACTGTTGGATTCTGTTTGCTAGTATTTTGTTGGGGGTTTTTGCATCTATATTCATGAGTGATATTGGTCTGTAATTTTCTTTTTTTGTAGTATCTTTGT
>NW_006793651.1:0-562 GCF_000442215.2 Lipotes vexillifer | reverse complement strand
CACTAATACAGGGAATGGAAACGTGGCTACACATGAACTGAATTACGAAACAGAAGAGAATCTCTCATTTAGAAAACAAACTTATGCTTCCATAAGGGGAAAGGTGAGACAGGGTGCTGCATAAAAGCAGAGATTGAAATTAGCACAGATAACGCTCCATAAGCCAAATATGTAATAGACAAGACCTACTCCTTGCTCCACGAAATGGACTCAACACACCATATTCAACACATAGGGATATACCTGACTGGTAGGAATCTTGAAACCTATGTATTTATATGTCTCTGTAAGAGAAACAAGTGTGTGTACAGCGGCAAAAAAGCAGCAGTGAAATTCAGCTAAATCCCAATATAAAAATAAATTTCAAAAACAAAACACAAGGACAGTGAAATAGAGAGATATTCTTAGAGAATTCATTCAGGGCTTGTGATGAAACCTGGATTTACCACTTCTACACCCACAGCTGTGTGAGACATAAGGTTGGACACTTGGGACTGAGAGGATCGGTGAGGTTCGGAGAGCAAATGCAGACCCTCTGAAGTCATACTGCCTGGTACCCATT
>NW_006793649.1:125094-132762 GCF_000442215.2 Lipotes vexillifer | reverse complement strand
TTTTTTTTTTTTTTGGCAACAGCTTTCCTGAGGTATTAGTGACATAAAAGAGACTGCATATTTAAAGTGTAGAATTTTGGGAATTCCCAAGCAGTCCAGTGGTTAGGACTCAGCGCTTTCACTGCTGAGGGCCCAGCTTCAATCGCTGGTGGGGGAACTAAGACCCCACAAGCCTCACAGCGCGGCCAAAAAATAAAAGTGTACAATTTGGTTAAGTTTTGACATATACACAAATATGTATCCCAGAAACCAACATCAGAGTCAAAATAATGAATATATTTATCACCCCCCAAAATTTCTCATGTCCTTTTTCATCCCTTCTTCCCACTTCTCCCCCCATCCCCACACAACAACCGCTGATACACTTTCTGTCAGTGTAGAATAGCTTGCAATTGTGGGTGTCTTATGCATAAATGGACTCAGATAGTACACACTCCTTCTTGTCTGGAGTCTTTCACTCAGCACAAGTATTCTAAGAGTCATCCCTGCCGTAGCATGGATCAACAGGGCATTTCTCTTTATTGCTGAGTTTAATACCTTCCATAGTTTGAACGTACTGCACTTTGTTTACCCATTTACCTGTGGACAAACATTTGGATTGCCTGCAGTTTTTGACTCTCAAATAAAGCAGCTCTGAGTGCTTGTGTACAAATCTTCGCCTGGACATATACTTTCAGTCCTCTCAGGTAAATACCTAGGGGATTCATGCAGGGAGGGGGTGTCATTGGGTAAGTGCATGTTTAACTTTTTCAGAAACTACCAAACTATTTTTCAAAGTGGTTGCTTCATTTTACGTTCCCACCAGCAGTGTACGAGAGTTCCAGATCGACCACGTCCTCACCAAGACTTGAATGGTAAGTGTTTTTCATCGCTGTCATTCTGATAGGTGTGTAAGTATCTCATTGAGATTTTAATTTGCATTTCCCTAACCACTAAAGATGTTGGAGATGTTTTCAATTGTTTAGTTGCCATGTGTATATCTTGTTTGATGAAGTGTCTGTTCAAATATTATTTTCCCCATTTTTATAAATTTATTTATTTTTTATTTATGAATTTTGGCTGCGCTGGGTCTTCGTTGCTGTGCACGAGCTTTCTCTAGTTGTGGCAAGCAGGGGCTACTCTTCGTTGTGGTGCGCGGGCTTCTCATTGCGGTGGCTTCTCTTGCTGCGGAGCACGGGCTCTAGGCGCTCGGGCTTCAGTAACTGCAGCACGCGGGCTCGGTAGTCGTGGCACATGGGCTTAGTTGCCCCACGGCATGCGGGATCTTCCCAGACCAGGGCTCGAACCCGTGTCCCGTGCATTGGCAGGTGGATTCTTAACCACTACACCACCAGGGAAGTCCCCCACTTTTAAATTGGATTGTTTGTTTTCTTAACATTAAGTCTTGAGAGTCCTTTATATATTCTGTATTCAAGCCTTTATGAGATATATGATTTTCAAATATTGTCTTCCAGTCTCTGGCTTATCTTTTTATTATCTCAACACTATCCTTTGAAGAGAAGTTTCTAATTTTGATGAAGCCCAATTTATTGATTTTTTTTTTCTTTTATGGATAGTGCTTTTGATGTAGTATCTAAGAAATCTTTGCTAAACCTAAGGTCAGAGAGATTTTTCTCCTATGTTTCCTCTAGAAGTTGTATAATTTTAAGATTTACACTTAGTTCTATGATTCATTTTGAGTGTTTTGGTTTTGCTTTGTTTGTTTTGGTTTTAGGTTGTTTTGTTTTGCTTTGTTTGCCTATGGATGTCTCATGGTTTCAGCACTATTTTTTGAAAAGACTATTCTTTCCTTCTCCGCTGAATTGCCTTTGTACCTTTGTTGAAAATCAGTTGACCGTATATGTGTACATCTATTTCTGAACACTCTATTCTGTTCCATGACCTATTTAAGGAATTGAAAAACTGCCCTTTCTCCAGTGAATTGCCTCTGCATCTTGTTAAAAAACAACTGACCATATACATGCAAGTCTACTTCTTGACTCTGTATTCTGTTCCACAGATCTGTTTGTATATTTGATGTATCTGTACTGATAACACATTGTTTTTATTACTCGAGATTTATAATGTCTTGAATCAGGTAGTATTAAGTATTCCAACTTTGTTATTCTTCTTCTGTGTTATTTTGGCCATTCCACATTCTTTGCATTTTGCCATATAAATTTTAGAATCAGGTTGTTCTACTAAAAAAGTCCACTGAGATTTTGATTGGAACCGTGTTGATTTTGTAGATCAATTTGTGGAGAATTGACACTTACCAATATTGAGTCTTTTGACCCATGAATATAATATAGCTCTCTATTTAGGATTTCTTTTAATTTTTCTGTAGTCTTCAATGTGCAGGTCTTACGTGTCCTTGGTCCTTGTCAGATGTCTCCTCAAGTATTTAATATTTTTATGGTGTTTTGGAAATTTTCAATATCTGATTGATCATTGCTATAATATAAAAATACAATTTAGTTTTGTATTGTATCCTACAACATTATTAAACTCACTTATTAACTCTAGCATTTGTTTTGTCATTCTATAGAATTCTAGATTGATAGGGGTTTTTTTGCTGTTTTTTTGTTTTGTTTTGTTTTGTTTACTTTTAGTACTTTTAAAATGTTTCTCCCTATCTTTTATTTTTTATTTACTTTATTGTTTTGTGGTACACGGGCCGCTCACTGTTGTGGCCTCTCCCGTTGCGGAGCACAGGCTTCGGACACACAGGCTCAGCGGCCATGGCTCATGGGCTTAGCCACTCCGCGGCATGTGGGATCCTCCCGGACCGGGGCACGAACCTGTGTCCCCTGCATCGGCAGGCGGACTCTCAACCACTGCGCCACCAGGCAAGCCCCTCTCCCTATCTTTTAGATCACCTTGATTCCAACGAGAAGATTGCTGAAATATGTGTTTCTCTAGCCATATTGTGCCCTTTTTTCCTCTGGCTACTTTTAGATTTTCTCTTTATTGCTAGTTTAAATTGTGATGTACTTTGGTGTTGTTTTCTTCATTTTTCTTGTGCTTTTGGTTCATTGAGCTTCTTGGATCTGTGGGTTTATAGTTTTCATCAAATTTGAAAAAAAAATGGTGCCTATTATTTCTTTGAATATTTTTTCTGCACCTCCTCCTTTTAGGACTCATGTATATTAGCCTTCTTGAAGTTATCTCACACTCGATGTTCCTTTACTTTTAGCCTTTTTTCCTCCTTGTTTCTTTGTGGATAGTTTCTCTTACTGTAACAAGTCCACTAATCTTGTCTTCTGCCAGTGTCTAATCTGCTGTAAATGCCATTCAGTGTATTTTTCATCTCAAGAAGTTTGATTTGAATCATATATATCTTCTACATTTCTACTGAACATGCTCTTGTCCACTAATTCCATCATCTCTGTCATTTCTGGGTCTGTTTTGATTGATTGATGCTTCTTCCCATTATGAGTTGTAGTTTCCTGATTCATTGAAGGCTTGGTCATTTTTCATCAAGGGATGTTATTTTATTTTCCATTATGGTTTATTACAGGATATTGAATATATTTCCCTGTGTTATACAGTAGGACCTTTTTGTTTATCGGTTCTATATGTAACAGTTTGAATCTGCTAATTCCCAAATTCCAATCCATCCCTCCTCCATCCCCCCTCTCCCTTGGCAACTGCAAGTCTGTTTTCTATGTCTGTGAGTCTGTTTCTGTTTCGTGGATAAGTTCATTAGTGTCATATTTTAGATTCCAAATGTAAGTGATATCATATGAAATTTGCCTTTCTCTTTCTGACTTACTTCCCTTAGCAGGATAATCTCTAGGTCCATCCATGTTGCTCCAAAAGGCATTATTTCATACGTTTTTATGGCTGAGTAGTATTCCATTGTATATATATATATATATATATATATATATATACCACATCTTTATTTTTTTCATTAATTAATTTCTTTATTTTTGGCTGCGTTGGGTCTTCATTGCCGTACGCGGGCTTTCTCTAGTTGTGGCGAGCGGGGGCTACTCTTCATTGCGGTGTACGGGCTTCTCATTGCGGTGGCTTCTCTTGTTGCAGAGCACGGGCTTTAGAGCGCAGGCTCAGCAGTTGTGGTGCACGGGCTTAGTTGCTCTGCGGCACGTGGGATCTTCCCGGACCAGTGCTTGAACCTGTGTCCCCTGCATTGGCAGGCAGATTCTCAACCACTGCGCCACCAGGGAAGCCCCGAACCAACGAATTTTTAATGGTTGGAATTTCAAACTTTGTGGAAAGTGAAGTGAAACAATAGAAAAAATAAGAGCAGTGTGTGGTGAGGAGGATAGGAGAGAGAGTTCTGATCGGGATCGTCTTTACCTGTCTGGGTTCTCAGCTCTCCAGGCAGTATCTGCTTTCCTCTGCTCCTCCCGTGTGACCAAAGACTAGAAATTCCCATGGTTTCTGTGCTGCCAGGGGAGCAGGTTGGGTTGGGTTCTGCCAAGCTCCCAGTGTGAGAAGTGTGAGAACCTCTTACCTGGTTTAACAAGTAGCCAGTGTAGTGGTGAGTGGCGCCATCTGGTGGTAGAGATGAGAATGTTTCCAGACTTTCAGCAATTTATCATTTCCATTGAGAATCCCAGGAAGAGGCTGGATGGAGGAAGAGGAAGGGTTTAGCCAGACCAGCCAGGATTTAATTTCTTGAGAATCTCTTCAGTTCAGTGGGTGCTGACGTGGTTCCTTCCCCCCACTCAGCTTTGGGGGTGCCAGGGCAGCAATCACAAGCGGAGTTCCCTATGTTGTGTTCATAGGGACTCCAGACTGTTCCATGCCCGCAGGCAGGAATTCCCTCACATTCTCAAAATTCCACCTTTAGGGGTAACCTTGCCCTTCCCACTTCTGGAATGCACACCCCTCCATTCAGGCCCCGGCCTCAGGGCCAGTCTGGCGTGGAGAACACCCAAGGCTGCACCTGGTCTGAGAGGTCCAGCCTTGGTCAGACTGCCTGTGTGGCCCTAGTGCCATATTCCCCTGCAGCTTTGCCTTCATTTCAACACTGCGGGTCTCCTGCCCATGAAGGCTCTGGGGTCCAGCCTTGCTTTGTGGTTTCCCCTTCCTGGCTGTCGCTGAAGCAAACCCTCAGCTCTTTGACATCAGAGTTTCACTGCAAAATTCAGCGGTGTCCCAGGCAATGGGTAACAACTTAACAACTGAAGCTCTAGTATCTTCCAGAAGTATGTGGACTTTTTTCTCTACTCCTGAGGCTCTTCTCTCAGAAGCCCCACTGATCTGCTCTTCTTTTTAAATCCTTTGCCTCTCAAGTAGAGAAAAAAGCTGTTTCAGTGGGAAACTATGCACTGTCTAAACTCTAGAGGCCATCCCTGTGAGTTTTCTGATCCCAGTTCTCTGTAAAGTGTAGAGATAATTGATAGCAAGACAAAAATAATTCATATCTACGGATATGGAAATTCTGTCCTATCCTGTAAAGGTTGGAACGACTTTCCTCCCACCTGACCCTCTATGGAAAAACCAGTTTGGCTCACATTTGCACATTTATTTCAACACTCTTAATCTATAAATCTGTCCTTTGGATTTTCTTTTAAACCTACTCTAACATCTGCCTGGTTGCCTCATTGATTTATTAGTAGAATAAAAACTTTAACAGGTTCTCATTTTAATATCTGCATGAGATTCATGATTTTATCTTTCATTGAAAATCATCTTTTAACACTAAAATGGGTAGGCCCTGCACCCAGAAAAGCCCATATCTCTGGCATTGAGACCTGGAGGGGTACCCTATCAGGGGGAACAACCAGGGTGACCTGTTTCCCCTTCAATTGCCCTCTGGCCTCTGGTGGAGATCTCACTTCTGTGTCCTGCTCCCCCATGTGCAGCAGCACAAGTGGTTGGTGATCTTGTCTTGAAGGCAAAGTTTCTGGAGTCGTGGGAGGAGGCTTGCCTTGAAGGTTTCTGTGTAGTTTTGCCCTAAAACAGTTCCAGAGACTGGCTTGCCAGGTAAAATGGTTGGCTTTTGATGGTTTTAACATTCTTTAGTCTTTTTCAAGAAAAAGTTGCTACCAGGGGCTGGGGGGGAGGGGGAATGGGACGTTTGAAACCAAGCAGGACCCTATGGGGCTCCTGGGCACAAAAGCCTTTCAAACAGTTGCTAATCAGGGAAGGGAGGGGATGCAGAGACAAGGGAGGAGCAGCCGGGAAACAACAGTGCAGCCTTGGGGCAGGGTCCTGTGTCCTCCCCCAAGGGATACTCTTAACAATATCTTTGAGCTCTTTTTTTTTTTTTTTTTTAACTTTGAGCTCTTTATGGAACTAAAACCCCCAACAAATGCAAGATGTTAGCATTCTTCATTCCAGAGAAGACCACCCGAGGCCAGATTAAAAGAACCAGAGAAACTCATCAAGAGACTACCTGAGAACAGATCAAAGGAATGCAGGCCCTGCACACACCCTGATCCTTATCAACAAACCCACCCTTGAACTATTGCTATAAAACTTAAAACTCCTCACCAAATCCTCCCGGGTTGGGATGTACAGTTTTTCGGGGCACGAGCCACTGTGTCCCCCTTTGCCTGGCAAAGCAATAAAGCTATTCTTTTCTACTTCATGCAAAACTCTGTCTCCGAGATTTGGTTCGGCACCAGTGCACAGAGGCTGAGTTTTCGGCATCAAGTTCATGTTTAACAGGGACAGAGTTTCACTCTGAGATGATGAGAAAGTTGTGGAGCAGGATGGTGGTGATGGTTGCATGACAGTGTAAACGTACTTAATGTCACTGAACTGTACACTTAAAAATGGTTAAAATAGTAAGTTTTATGTTATTTATATTTTATCTAAATCTAAAAAAAAAAAAAAAGGAAAGAGTTGCTAATTTGAATACTTTTCTGGGTAGGTTCCTGTGGGTAAAGCTGAAATTGGACAAGATTTCACAGCTTCTCAGAGACTGAACTTCGGTGTATGTGCATGTGTGATTTTTAAAAATAAGCCTTCCTCCTCCCACCAAACCTCCTTAGTTCTCAACCAAACAACAAACAACAGCTGTGAGCCACCATCTCAAAGGTTCTGAGGAACAGAATGGAGGAGGTAAAAAGAAGGAGCTGACAGTGTGAGGGGGAGACATCTGTCCGGGTGATGCTTGCTGCTGTTCTGACAGGATTGTTTGGGTAGCAAATGACCTTGAAACCATCCGTGAACTGGCTTAGACATAAACAAGAAGGCTTGGTAGGATTCTGGAAATGCTGGAGGAGTATTAGTTTCCTGTTGCTGCTGTACCAAATTACCACAAATTTAGTGGCTTAAAACAACACATATTTAATCTCTTATAGTTCTGGACATCAGGTGTCTAGAATGGGTTGGCAGGGTTGGTTCCTTCTGGACGCTCTCAGGGAGAATTTTTTCCTTGCCTTTTTTTGCTCCTAGGGGTTGCTGGCCTTCCTTGGCTCGTGACCCTTCTTCTGTCACTCCACCCTCTTGCTTCCATGGCCCTTTCTCCTACCACTGACTCTGACCTTCCTGCCTCCCTCTTGGGAAGACCTCTGTGATTGCACTGGGCCCACCTGGATAACCCAGGATCATCTCTCAATCTCAAAATCCTTAACTTAGTCCTCTTACCGTGTAAAGAACATATTCACACATTCTGGGGATTGGGACGTCTTCATTCAGCTTACTGTAGACAGCTTAGTGAGGCTCATGTGGATGTGCCTGGACATCCCCATAAGGGCAGGAATG
>NW_006793649.1:123418-125038 GCF_000442215.2 Lipotes vexillifer | reverse complement strand
GGAATGCTCAGTGATCCTGAACTGGAGGTACCCAGATGTGCCTGTTACATTGCTAAACGTACACCCCATATTCCTCCGATCAGCCTGCCTGGGGAGGGGTGTCTCTGGCTCCTTCTGGACTTCCTGTGTGCTTTGTACAACCCTTTCATGCTTGCTCCTTGGGATGTTGTGACAAAGGTCTTTCTAGTCTAGTCTAGTCATTATTATGCCCTTTCTGTGCCCCTTTGATACATCTCTATGTCCATATCCTTGAAACTAAGTAAACCATTCATCTTCATGTGCTGATGTGTAACCCAAGGACTGGGGAATATGTGGAGAATCTCATGCAATTAGATCTTTGAAGAGTTAAAGGACCAAGCCTTGGGAAGGGAAGGAAGGCCACTGGGCCTTAGGGACAACTGAGCCAGGGGTGCAAATGCTACCAGGCCATAAAAGAATAGATGAAGAAATGGAAAGACAGATGTGTGACAGCTGCAACTCTGTTTCTCTGTGTGTGGTTGCTTATTCCTCTCTTGTTGCAGATCCACCTACAACTCCTGAACCTCACATTCCAGTGGAGGAAGATTGCTTCTCTCTCTCTGGTCCAGTTTCCAAAGTCCCAGGGAAGTGCTGTGATTGGCTCGCCTTGTACGGCAGATGCTGTTGGTGTCCCGCCCCCAGCCCTCTGCTCGGCACTCACAGTTCCCCTGCAGACCCAACAAGCTTCCTGCCCACAGCTTGTGACTCTTGGCCTGGCCTTTCTCTGGCTACCAGAGTGAGCTCTGCCTCAGGCTGGAAATGCTGGGAAGTTAACCTTGGATAGTTCAAGTCTAGGAGACCAGCTCTCAACCAATGGCTCACTGGACTTGGTAGACACCTGAGCTCCCTTGCCCCCTGGGTAGGAAATGTCTACAGTGCTCCCCACATGGTTCCCAGCAGGACTGAGTCCCAGTTACTCACAGTGGAAACCCACTCTTTGCTGCTCCTTGTGTTAACTTCTTTCCCTTTCCCCATCTCACTTTCCCATGCCCTGTTGGTGCCTCCAGATAAATTACTTGCACTCAAATCCTTACTCAGGGTCTGCTTCTGGGGCATCTTAATCTAAGACACCTTGTGCCAGGTGCTCGCCCCTGGACCAAACAATCATGGCAGTTGGTCCAGGAACCAACAGTTGGAGCAGGAAACAAGAGCAGCTCTGACTGGAAAAACATGGTTGATGTGGGGGACAGGGGCAGAGGCGGACACTTTCCAAAAGAAAGGGTTGTTAGTCACAAAAGAAGGGGTGAAGGCCTGGGAAGACAAAATAACAGGCATCCACTATAGCTGTGATAGAGAGATGGACAGGTACAATGTTTGCACAAAGTGGGGAGTTATCTTTTCCCCCTGGAGGCATGGGGGCGACGGCGGAGGGGGTGGGGACCTGGCTTTCCCCAGAGTGAGTGTCCGGAAAACGACGGGGCAGAAGCTGCAAACCTATTCTGACCTGGCCTCCTAAGTTATGCAACCTCACTTTCACTACATGCTGTGGGTGACACATGAGTCACTAAGGTCACCCAGTTTCAAGTAGAGGGGACAGAGACCCCTTCTCAGTGGGAGGAGTGTCAAAGAATCTGTGGTCGGGCTTCCCTGCTCGCAGTGGTT
>NW_006793649.1:114966-123198 GCF_000442215.2 Lipotes vexillifer | reverse complement strand
CAAAAAAAAAAAAAAAAAAAAAAAAAGAATCTGTGGTCATGTTTTAAAGCCACTGCAAAGTATATCTAGGGGAGGATGCCCAGTAGAGAGATAACCACGTTGAACTGACAGGACACATACAATTTCTAGGTATTATGAACAGAGCAGGACCAACTTGAGCCCCAGTCAGAGTTGAGTGGTAGCAAGGCTCCTGAACTAGCATTTGGGAATCAAGAGAAGGAGTAAAGTTCAAGGGTGAGAACTGAAATCACTGCTATCTCCACATAGCTGTCCCAGGGGAGCATCCATTTCCCTTGCCTCTTTCAGCTCCTAGAGGCCACCTGCCTTCCTGGGCTCAGGCCCTTCCTCCATCACTCCAACCTCTTCCTTGCATGGTCATATCTCCTACTGTTGACTCTGGCCCCCTGCCTCCCTCTTGGAAGGACCCTGGTGATTACCTGGGGCCCACCTAGATCATCCAGGGTACTCTCGCCACCTCCAGGTCCTTAACTTAACCACATCTGCAAAGTTCCTTTGCCCATATTAAGGCAACATATTCAAGGGTTCTCTCATGGGGCTCTTCGCCTCTGGAAATGAGGAGAAGTGGGCAGGGACCCCCTTTCATTTGCCCCCTGCCCACCGCACCCCCCAAATATCTACACGCTGACCTTCCATCTGGGCCGGGGAGATCTCCCCTCAGTGACCTCAGGGAAGGCATGGGGGCCGGGGACAAGGCGCAAGGCCTGCATGGCTGCTGTTGTTAGAGGAGAACAGAGCGACACCGTGGGCTTCAAGACGACTCCCAGTCCCACCCCCGTGCTCTGGCCTCCCATACCCCGGTAAGAGCCCTTTAAGGAGGAGTTATTGTTTTTTTTGACTTATAAACGAATCCAAACATCCTCAGACAATGGAAAGAAGACAATTTCAATCTCTAAGAATCCCACCAACTCAGAGGGAGCCACTGTTATACTGGGGTACATCTCTCTTGACTTAGATTTAAGTGTACAAGTTTACAAAGTCAATACACACGCTGCTTTATAATCTGCTTCATTCACACAATATGTTGTGATTGCTTACCTATGGCCATAAATATAGAATTACGTCTCCATTTCTATTGGTTTCATACTATTGTATAGAATAACATTTTTGACCAATACACAGCTGACTACTAGATTGCTTCTAATTTTTCACTATATAAACAATACTATCCTGAACCTCTTTGCTTTTCGTCTAGGAATCTCCTGAGAGTAAATTTCTAAATATGGGATTGCTGAGTCACAGGTACGTTCATTTTACATTTGGATACTATTATGGGTTAAACTGTATTCCTCAAAAAGGTATGCCAGGGAATTCCCTGGCGGTGCAGTGGTTAGGACTCCATGCTTTCACTGCCGAGGGCACAGGTTCAATCCCTGGTCAGGGACTAAGAATCCCACAAGCCGTGTGGCAAGGCCCCCTACAAAAAAGTATGTCAATTTCCTAACCCCTAACATCTGTGAATGACCTTATTTGGAAATAGGGTCTTTGCAGATGATCAAGTTACGATGAGGTCGTTAGGTTGGATTCTAAACCAATATGACTGGTGTCCTGATATAAAGGAGAAATTTGGACACAGACACTGACACACAGAAAGAGAAGACAATGTGAAGATGGCCATGGGATGACAAAGGCAGAGATTGGATGGATGCAGCTGTAAGCCAAGGATTGCCAGGCATCACCAGAAGCTGGAAGAGGCAAGGAAACGTTCTACCCAGAATCTCAGAAGGAGCATGGTCCTGCTGACACCTTGATTTTGGACTTCTAGCCTCCAGAACTATGAGACAATAATTTTTTTTTTTTTTTTTTTTGCGGTACGTGGGCCTCTCACTGTTGTGGCCTCTCCCATTGCGGAGCACAGGCTCCGGACGCACAGGCTCAGCGGCCATGGCTCACGGGCTCAGCCGCTCCGCGGCATGCGGGATCTTCCCGGACGGGGGCATGAACCCGTGTCCCCTGCATCGGCAGGAGGACTCTCAACCACCGCGCCACCAGGGAAGCCCCAATAAATTTCATTTTAAGCCACCCAGTTTGTGATACTTTGTTACAGCAGCCCTTGAAAACTAATACAGATGCATGTTGCCAAACTGCCCTTCAGAAAGGCTGTACTGGTTTAAATTCTCATCATAATAAACTATGGTTGTATACATTTCTTTTATTATTGGTGAGATGTAATCATTTTTCATATGTTTGCCAACTATTTGTATTTCTTCCATGAATTGCCTTTTGCCCATTTTTCTATTGACATGTTTATCTTACATCTTATTAGCTTATAAAAGACGTTTTTCAATTAGAAACATCGATCCTTCCCTATTTATGTAACAAATATTTTTTCCTGTTCAGTCATCTCTCTGGTTTCTCTTATCCTTCAGAAACCTTTTAAGAATATAATCCAATTTATCACTTTTCTTTTATGGCTTCTGGCTTTGTAGCAAACTTAGAAAGTCTTTCCCCACTCTTGATAATTTTAAAAAGAAATGATCCATATTTTCTTCTGGCACTCCTATAAGTTCATGTTTTAAAGTTAAATCTTTGCTGGAACACCCTGGAATGTGTTCTGGGAGAAGTGAGATTGGAATCTAGCTAGGTAGTTTTTCGAAGGGGCTAGCCTGTACCATGAAATGAATAACGCCTCTTTCCCATGATAATTTGAAATGCCACCGTTATATCCTCAATTCCCAAGCGTCAGGACTCTCCATTGTGAGAGTGTGTGTCACTGGCACAGTTATCCAGACTGTAATAATCTACTCACTTGTCTTTATCCCCACTGGACTGTGAGTCACCAGAAGATGGGAACTAGGTCTGTTCACCATTGTACTCAGTGCCCGGCACATAGGAGATGCTCGATAAATATTTGGTCAAATAAATGAGTACTAACACATGGTGTCATGCAGCATAATTGCTGCTTTTCTCCGGAGGTCCTATCCCCTACCCGCAAGTGCAGATGCACAATCACCTCTCATCTCACATGGAGGATGTGCACACGGAGGTGCAACCTCAGAGGCAGTTAGACAACTCAAGGGAGGCCCCTGCTCCAGTGACCAACACTTGTTTGCATTTCAGGCTGGGTGAGTTCCCAAGAAAGCTACCCGAGAGGCAGGGTACATGCAGCAAGGCCTTGGGCAGATTGTTAGTCATTGCATGGACTGGACAATGTTTATAAGTCTTCATGGGAAAACACTAGAGTCTAGTCCAAAATAAGAACTGTTGCTTTTTTTTTCCCCATTCTCTCAGTTTAAGGTAGTTTGAGGGATTTCCCTGGTGGCGCAGTAGATAAGAATCGGCCTGCCAGTGCAGGGGACACGGGTTTGATCCCTGGTCTGAGAAGATCCCACATGCCTCGGAGCAACTAAGCCCGTGCGCCACAACTACTGAAACCCACACGCCTAGAGCCCGTGCTGCAACAAGAGAAGCCACCGGAATGAGAAACCCGCACACCGCAACGAAGAGTAGCCTCCACTCACCGCAACTAGAGAAAGCTAGCATGCAGCAATAAAGACCCAACACAGCCAAAAATAAATTAAAAATTAAATCTTTAAGGTAGTTTGATACTTTGAACCATAGGGTGATGAAGTTGTTGGGCTCAATAAGAATGTAGGGTGTTGTATGAAAGGAGAGAAGGTTAGCACTCCCCTTGACAAGGATGGAAGAGGCCTTCGGGCCTAACAACACGCATACGGTTAAGGCATTGCCACTTACTTCGTGGCATCTAACCACTGTTAAAAAAAAAAAAAAAAGAAAGAATGTAGGAAGGAGAAAGGGTTAAAACCATGAATAAAAGAGTTTTTCCATCCAATTCATGCCACCCTGTTTCAGGACATCAGCATCCTGGTTCAGTGGAAAAAGCCACTCAAGTTGTATTTGGGAGGATCTCACTCAAATCTGAGTTTGCCAAATTGAGTGCTTTTTCCACTGTACCAGGTTGCCCAACTATGCCCTATGGTTCAAGGTATCAAACACTATTAAGCTTTGGGGCCTCCACCCTTCAGTGACCACTCCTTCCAAGGTGCCAGTTGACACGACGAGGGCTTGCTTCCACAATGAGAGCTTCCACCCATTGGTTCTGATTCTGTTTTGATGCCACACAATACAAGTGGAAACTTCTTCCCTGTGTCAGCACTTAAGCGATCAGAAGGCAGAAGTCACAGCCTCTAGATATGTTATTTCTGTCCATATGACCCCATACATACTTGACCTCAGTTGCTGCTCATGGCAGGGGTTAACTGACACTTGTGAAGTGGCAAAGGGGTAAGACCTTCATTTTATACATGGCTTGGTTGCCTTAGGGAGAAGAAACAACACAGCAGAAGCTGTGTGCTACCTGGCAGGATGTTGACAAGGACACTGAAACGTGGGGCGAGGAATGGATTAGATTCCCTTCTGAGTCTCCTCTAGTCTGATGGTCTCCGGTTCTATGGCTTTAAGTGGTGAACAACTTATCTGTCCACCCTGACCTCCAAGGTATGGTCCAGCCTGACCAAAATAAGAACTGTTGCTTACTACTGAGCCCACATGCCACAACTACTGAAGCCCACGCACCTAGAGCCCGTGCTGCAACAAGAGAAGCCACCGCAATGAGAAGCCGGCGCACCGCAACAAAGAGTAACCCCCGCTCGCCGCAACTAGAGAAAGCCTGCGCACAGCAACAAAGACCCGATGCACCAAAAATAAATAAATTAATTAATTAAAAAAAAAAAAAGAACTGTTGCTTTTTTTCCCCCTTTCTTTCAGTTTAAGGTAGTTTGATACTTTGAACCACAGGGTGAAGCTGAATCCTGAGGAGAGGAAAGCTCCACAGATGACCACCAGAGGGTGCCTTGACCCCTTCAGGGATGTCTTTAGCTACCCAGCACAGCAGGCAGCGTTTCAGATGTGCGTAAGGAAGGCCAAACAGACCACCCCGACTTCCTGTCCTCCTCCTGTTGTGGGAAGACAGTGGTGGAGCCAGGGGAAGAGTGTGGACGGCAGGGAAGTGGGTAGGTCCAAATGACATCGTGGGGGCCCTAAACTTTGCTTTCAGCCTCCCTCTGCCAACACGTTCACTCCCCACCAGACACACAATCCCCTGCTGCTGTCCAAACACTCTGGGTTGGTCTCTCCATATTATCTCCACTTGGTGAGCTCCTACACATCCTTCAAGGCCCAGTTCGAATGCCCTCTCAGCCCTCCCATTTTGTGCTCCCATGGCACCAGTATTCATTGCTTTCAGTAGTAATTAGTTACGTGCCCTTCTGTCCTAAAGAACATGGGTTCCCCCAGGGACAACTTGCTCAGCTCTGAGCAGAGACACGTGAGCATAGGGCCTGGCCCGAAGCGAAGGGCATTGAACCTCGCCAGCATTATATTATGCTTCCACCTTCTTCCTACACCTTGAGAGGCTTCCCTGAGGACAGGCACTGGGTCTGATTCTTCTCTCTGGCCCTCATACCACCCAGCACAGGACCTGGCAAAGTAGGCCCTTAAGTTTGCTAGAATGAAGTTGCCTCCTCTGGAGTACGTAACTCACTTCTTTTCCCTGTAGACTACTTGGCTTCTTTTTTCAGTCGACACGTATCTATCAGGCATTTTCTCTTGTGCCCAGGACCGTGCTGGGTGCCCGGGTTGTGGAGGACAGTTGAGGAGGTGCCCTGCGGAGAGCAGACAATAACGCAAGAGGGATTTATGGTACAATCTCTGAAGCACCTTCATGTTTATCAAACTCTTTTATTTTACAAACGAGGAAACTGAGGCTCAGGGAGGGGAGGGGTTCACATAGGAAGTTGTTGGCAGACTGAGTCTGGCATCTGGATCTCCTAACAGCCCCCCCACTCGGACGTGCTGTGACAAGCGCATTGTGCGAATCGGTAGGTTTATCAAGTTCACTGCATCACAGCTGAAAACGGCCATCCTGAAGCCTTAGCAAAATCGCTTATTGGATGAGTCAGTGAAACACAAACCAAGGAGTGACCACCTTGGTAGCAGAAGATGAGTTCTACCCACAGAAGCATTTATTCACTTCTGAAAAGATCATTGATGATTTGCTCTTAGAGAGGTTTTTGAGCCGCTAAGCTTTGGATCGACCCTAATAAGAAAGAACCTAGACTTTGCAAATGGACAGATCTGGGTTGAAGGTCCTTCCCGGGCTGTGCAGTGTTGATTCATGATGTAACCTCCCAGAGCCTTGATATTCTCACCTGTAAAATGGAGACAATAATCTTCCAGGTAAGTGAAGATGGGGTGAGATAAGGGCACCGGTTTCGGGCCCTAGTCCCCAGCAGCTGCTCCCTAATGGGATTTATCAGTTCTGCGGTGAGCAGCCAATTGTGTGCGTCCCCTCCCAATGCCAAGTCCAACAACTCCTGTTGGTAGCTTGAAATCGGCCTCCGTGGGGATATTTACATCATGGAAATGAGCAAACACTACAAACCAGGAATCTTTCTGTCTCCCGAGAGCCTGTTGTTAAACGTTTACCAGACATCCCAGGGTATCGTCGTTATGGCTGAGAATAATCATAACTTGTTCACCCCGGGCAGACACAACGCACGCCAGTTTGGCTCTTTCTACTGACGGGACCACTCATTTCAGTCAGCACAGTCAAGTCCACCAAACGGTCGGTTGGCTTCCCCGCTGCCGGCCCCCATTTCAGAGGTGGTGCTGTGGGAAGGCAACTGAGTCCAGGGGTCCGCTGGACACATTTCTTGATGCAGCCTGTCACACACCGTCAGAAACAGGAGGGTCCCCTCGCCTCCCTGAGCAGAAGCTGGATCAGCAGTGCCAGGGCTCCCGGGGATTGTGAGAGCTGTTTTCCTTGTGGGACGGCGTTGGTACATGTGAACTGGTTTCTCACCCAGGTCTGTCTCTGAGCCTGGATGGGAGTCAGGCTCCTTTAGCTTTTCTGGAGCTCCGGGCTGCTCAGGGCAGGTTCATCTGTGGGGATCCCCCCCACCCTAACCCCCTCCGTCCTGGGGCCTGATCCCTCCACCCCAGGACGGTCCACCAGTGGGACTTACAGGAGCACAGGGGCAGCAAGAAGATTCTGGAAGGCCTCAGGAGTCAGCTTTCTTGGAAGAGGGGTTGGTTGCCTGGTGACGGTGCCTGGGCCTCTCCCCGGTGGGCTGAGCAGAAAGGGGAAGTGTGGTCAGGCTTGCACTCATGGCTCGGGTGGGTGGAAAGCCTGTGGGCGAGGCGAGGAACCCCTTCTCCCCAGCTGCGCTGGCCGTGACACTGAGAGCACTGCTGGTCCCTCAGCTGCTCACAGCTGGACCTCCTGCAACTTAGTAAGCACCTGCGCCTGTGTCAGTGTGAGTGACCACCTGGGCTTGGGCTGGGGGACTGTAGCCTAGGGCCTTGGTATGACCGCTGGGTGGGGCTGGAGAAACACTGGACTTGAAGAGCCCACCCTGCTGGTGGCTGGCTGGGTGACCTGGGGATCACTTCACCTCCTTGGGCCTCCATCTCCTTGTGTGTATGGTGGGGCCATGAAGAGGCCTACCTCTCAGGATGAAATGACATAATGACCGAGAGTGAGAGGTGTGTACTGCAAGAGGGTTGTCATCGTTCTCTGGATTCGGACGGCGAGTTGGGGTAACTGACCTGTGAGAGGACCCTAATTGGTCTGTGCTGGAGGCGGGGTGGGAGTTGAGGCATTGACTATGTGAACTTTGGGCTACGTCTTGAAACCCGTGGATGAACACCACCAGCCTTGGTGTCTTTGTCACTGTGTCTCTGGCATTCAGGGATTTATCTTTAAGGCATCTTGCCTTTCAGAGGCCTCAGGGTCAAGGTGTGTTGGGCTGGGGTCAGATCTCAGTTGAGCAGTCTGCTCTTGACCCCTGGAAAAAATTACTGTGGAGGAGACCTGGGTTCAGCTTTGTCCTTTTCACTTCCACCTTCTCATGCATGAGTTGTCCCTAAAGCCACTCCCTTTCCTGGTCCCTTTGCATGGGTGGTTGAGCCTGGAGAAGACAAAGCCTGGGAGCTTCTTTTCAATTTTTTTTTTAGCATCTTTTTTCCCCTTTCTGAAAATTAGAAAACAGCCGAGCAATAGGGGAAACAATGACCCCAAATCCCACCACCTCACAATAATCACAGTAAAGAGTTTGCTGTCTTGCCTGCCAGTCTTTTTTTTCTCAGGTGTAGCTGTTTTGGAAAGTTACCTATGTTTTATTTTGATGTAAGTACATTCTAGACACAGAAATACAGGCGTCATCGCTGTCATCAGGCACCAGCATCCCTGAC